>NC_056738.1:392473252-392568178 GCF_019279795.1 Protopterus annectens | reverse complement strand
AGCTGTTATGCTATGTAGTTTTCCCCTTTTCAAGTTTTAAAGCAATTTGAAAGTAATAAAGTGCTGCTTATGTTTTCTTTTCAAGAAAAGATATTTTATGACTACTTTTTAGATGATTTGTTTGAAATTGATCTCTTCAGAATGTTCTGAATTTAGAATGAAGACACAGCTGATTCTGTTGATGTATGACTAGCCAATCACAAATCATTTTTTATTGGAGTCTTTACAATACTGTAAAAAATAAGTTATCTCGTGTAAAATTTAACAACATTTTAAGATTCATTATGAGAACAAAAAAATAAATAAAGTTTCAGAGACAGCCATTCATAGTGCATACTAACATGCTGGTTTAGAACATAGCTGAGCAAATGCACATTCCAAGAATTTAATTTAAATCATTTGTTAGCCATATAAGTGAATTGGCCAGTTTTGGACCATTTTTAGCCACAATGGCACCATTAAGGCAATACATGTATGGACAGTTTGGCGCATCCATTCAGCCAGCATATTTGAGAAGAAACTGGACTAATCAGAGAAAGCTCATCTATTGGTGGGAAGAACATGCACTCTTCATACAGACAGGCACAAGTGGCCAGGACTGGACTGTAAATTTTGAAGCTGTGAGCCAGGCATCTTAGCTCCAGATGTACAAGACAGGAACTCTGAACTGCACAGAGGAAAGCATTATGCACAAAGCATACTCCACTTTGCTTGATGCATACCATTATGTATGCAAAGTGACCCATATTCCACACAGTGCCCAGACTGAGTATGAACAGGTATAGGTTCATAGGTTCATAGGTTCATACTAGGCTATCTGCCCGAGGGCATTTACAAGCCTAGCCCATAGTTTTGTGGCTTACGCCACCCCTTTAGTATGGGGAACTATACCCATTATTTTGCTGTGCCTCTGTTGAGCAGTGACACTGAGGTAATCCCTGGGGTATATCTGCGATCTCCCATCCATTGGTCAAGATTTCTCTTGAACAAGGCCAGCGAGGTGCTCTGCCTCACATATACCGGGATTTTATTCCACAGCATAGGGAGTCTTTGGGTGATGAATCTATCCCTCCAGCGCGTCCTATTAATAGCCGTGTCGAGGTTTAAGTCTCCGCCCTTGTGGCTCTGACGGATCTAGATTTTTGAGGTGAAGCATATTCATCAAATCTGGGTTTGACATGGCCTTGTATGTTAGGCAAAGGTCACCTCTGAGCAAGCGGTGTTTACTGAATAGAGCTGGAGTTCTTTCAGTCGGGCAGCATAGGACAGATGTTTGAGACCCTTTATCCTTTTGGTGAGGAACTTTTGTGGCCTCTCCAGCTGCTGCAAGTGTCGGGTCAGATACATTCCGAATGGGGCATTGTACTCAATCATTGGTCTGATGAGTGATGAGTATAGGAGACTATGACCTCCCTTGATATAGATGAGAATCCCTTCATGATAAGGTGGGCAATGTAGAAGGTCTTCCTAACTACTTTAGCTACATGGGTGTCGAATGACAGACTACTATCAACCTGGGTCCCCAGGTCCCTGATAACTTCTTCTATGCTCAGTGGATTGCCACCTATTTGGTAGCTAGGGGTAACCTTGTTTTTCCCGAAGGGTATGACTATGCATTCTTTGGCATTTAACTTTAGGCCATGGCTCTGGCACCAGTTATCCGCTTCTGAGACCCTTCTGAAGGATATCTGTGTCAGATGTGTTTTCTACTATGGCGCCCAGTTTGCAGTCATCTGCAAACTTTGTCAGCCATAACCCTCCTGTGTTTGCTTGTACTTCAGAAAAGTAGATGCCAAACAAGAGTGGGCCCAGGACTGAGCCCTGTGGTACACCACTTGTGACAGGCTTTGAGTCTGACATGGCGCCAGCAACTCTGACCCTGTGGGTTCTGTCACTCAGCCAGTTTGCAACCCATCTTGTGATGTATGGGTTAACATTTAAGCTGATGAGTTTTTCAATGATACCCGAGTGGGGTATTGTATCGAAGGCCTTCCTGTATGGACTGCCTTTCCCTCATCAATGGCTTTGGTGACTGTTTCGAAAAAGTCAACCAAGTTTAGAAGGCATGATCTGTCTTTGACAAAGCCAAACTGGGATGGATCCAAAGTCTGCAAATTCCCTATGTCTTTATTTATGAGGTCCATTATGATCCTCTCCATGGCTTTGCAGATAAGGCTTGTCAAGCTAATGGGCCGGTAATTTCCAGGGTCGGTGGAGGCACCGCCTTTGTGAAGTGGGACCACAGTTGCAGTGCGCCACTCCCTGGGTACGTATCCAGAGGTAAGACTATGATTAAACAGCTGTCCTAGCTGTGGGTTTAATTCCTCATTGAGTTCGTGGAGCACACAGCCGGGGACACCATCAGGTCCCATGGATGCTGTGTTTTTTGCTTTGGAGAGAGCAGTTCTCACTTGGGCGTTGGAGATGTTTGGGGGCTGCAATCGCAGGTATAGATATCTCTCCTTTGGGGAGGGAGTTTGCACTGAACCTGTCAGCCAGTATGTTGGCAATGTCTGTAGGATCAGTAATCTTCACATCATTTTGAACTAGTTCTGAGCATATCTGGGAGGTTCCTCCCAGGTTTCTAACATAGCTAAAGAAGGCCTTATGATTGTCTTTTGAGTCTTTAGCTATTTTTCTCTCAAAATTTGCTTTGGATGATTTTATGAGAGCTCTTAGTTTTTACTTATAGTGATCAAGGGTGTCTTACCTTTTAAGGATTTTGCTCTATCTTGTAGTAGCTTCCTTCTTTTGTTGTAGAGTTTGTTTATGGCTGGGGTCCACCAGACTGGACGCTTGCCTTTGGTACAAAGAGTCTTTGTTTTGCTTGGGATTGCCTTATCCATGCAGTCCTGCAGGTGCTGGTAGAAGGCATTTGTAAGTGATTCAGCGGCTTGATTACTGTTTTCGCCGGCTCGGGGCCTTAAAGGAGACCACACTAGTCTTTAGAAGTGTGAAGTCGGCTTCGAGAAGTTCTTTACTGTGGTCTTTTTATTTCAGGTGTGGATGGGATGAGGACCTCCAGCCAGATTAGTTTGTGATCTGATCTCACCAGTGAGGGTATACTTCGGTGTTGAACATTGTGCTCCCATGTTCGTGATGATGAGATCAAGTATGTTTTCTCCTCTTGTGGGGATGGTGACTAGTTGTTCCATGGCATTTGAGTTTATGAATTCCAGGAACTTTTGGGCTAGGGTGTTTGGGCTTGAGTAGTGTTCCCAGTCTATATTAGGGTAATTGAAGTCACCTAGTATGATGGTGTTTGGTGATACATTTATCCCCTCTAGTGTTTTCAGGAAGGCCATGTGAGGTTCCTGAGTTGGCCTGTAACATGCTACAATTTGCAGAGCAGTCTTGCCTATGGTTAATTGCACCTGGATGGTCTCCGATGCATCGTGCGTTGCCACCAGTCTTGAGGTGTGGGTGTCTTTGATGAATATGGATACCCCCCCTCCTTTCTTGGTATTGTCCGGATTTTGGGGCCGGAACGCATGATAAGAGGTAAAACCTGATAGTGCTGGGGTGCTCTCAGGAGCCTTGAACCAGGTTTCTGTCACTGCACAGACATCGATGTTCTCCATACTGAGAAGGGCCTCGAGTGCGTGCATTTTGAGATTTAGACTTCTGGCATTGAGCAGCATTACCCTTAGTTTTTTTCCTTTTTGTGTTCTAGGGTGGTAGGTTTAGAATTTGAGCCTTGCCTAAAAAGGCACTATGGGGGTGGCAAGAGCCTTTGCCAATATTCGAATCCCAGGGTGACAGGTGCAAGCCGCCCTTGGCAGCGTGGCTTGTCCAGCATGTCATCCCAGGCAGACAGACATTGGATCCCCTTTGAATGACACCAGAGTTTAAGCCAATTGTTAAAGCTGATCATCTTATCTCTGTATTGTGGCATCATTCTTGGTGAAGGTAGGATACTGCTCAAGGTCAGGGTCATACCTGCCTGGGCTACATAATCAGAGAGCTCCTCAATGTCTCTTTTCATGTAGTCCAAGGAGGCGTCTCAGGTCGTTTACACCAGCGTGGACAATGACTGAGTCGTATTTGTACCTGCTGTTGAGAGACCTGAGTGCTTGCGTTATGTGGCGGATTCTAGCACCCGACAGGCAGCTTACTGTGACCTTCTCCTTACTCAGTCTGGTGAGCGGACGCCAGTGTGTCTGACTATGGAGTCACCAATGACTAGTGTGTCTGGCATTGTGTTTGGCCTTAAGGGCTGTGACTGTTTGACACTCTGACTGTGAGGTCTATGTGTTGCAGGTGTTGTGTTCTGAGGTGGTGGTTGTTTGGGTGTCTGCTTTGGTGGCCTCTGCTGTTTTGGTAGATTTTTGATCAGAGCCACGAGTATGTCTTTGTGTGTTTATGTGTATGATTTGAGGTTGTGATGGTACTATGTGAGACTGGGTCTATAGTGTGTGTGGTAACCTTCTCCTCCTGACTGGTCTTGCCAGTCCTATGTTGAGAGAGCTCAGCCTCCAGTTTGGCCGTATAGTTGCATCTCTCGCATGTATTTGTGTTTTGTGGGAGGAGGAGAGGGTTGTCTGTGTACATGAGGCAATTGTAACATTGCCTCAATATTCCCAGGTTCACCAGCTGAGCAGGAGAGGACACTAGCAACTGATCCCTCGACATGCTAGAAGGACTAGACAAAAACTTTAAAAGAGATTCCGGGGATGTGGGTGACCGAGAAATGGGGTTTTGCCTTTTGGGGTGCTATCTATAAGAGTGCCGTATCAAGGTAATAAGTACTGTAGGAGCAAGTGCTAGGTTTAACAGATAGAGAAAAGTCTACTTGGAGTCAAGTAGAGATGATCTTTTAGGTATTAGAGAAAGTGCTAGTAACAGGGATGCTTAAAGGTAAGATTGAAAAGAATGCACTCTGCAGTGTGCACTAGAGAAGTTAGATATGAAAGTAGGTAACTTGAGTTTTACCTGTTTAAAAAGTTAAGGTTTAGTGGAGAGTTACTATTTTTAAAACAGCAAGATGGACTGAAAGGGGTGGTTACTTTTGTATTTTGGTACTATGAAATACTGTAGGATGGCCAATAAATTTAAATAACTGAAGGGTGGGATTTCAAAAGTGATGGTTTTGTGATTACTCACATAAGCCAGTGAAAGTAGAGAGAAATGAGATATATGGTCAGATTAACATAAGAGGCGGCAACTAGAAAGACAGTGGTATTTAACAAGACAACTTAAATGGGTGGGAGGAGGGAACAATTCTGCTTGACTCAGAACAGAGAGCTGTGGTCTCTTTTGAAGTTTTAATATGCTGTTTAAAACAGAATGCAAGCAAAACACAAGATAAAGAAAACAAACTACAGTATTCAAAATATAGAAAGGCAATACAGAAATACAAAAATAACAGCAAACTAACCTTTCCTTCACAGCAAAGTGTAGCAGAGTCTGGATGAGCCTTTCTGGTAAAGCTCTGAAATGTTTTAGTTTACTCCTAAATAGAAATTTTAGTTCCTAGCTCCACCCCTCTGTTAACAAGTGATTAACCTTAAGTGACCTCTTCTGTCTTATGAATGAGTCCTTAATAACAAACTAAAGAATTCAAAAAAAATATAGAAGGCAATAAAGAAAATAAAAAAATAACAAAAATAACAGCAATTTAACAGCAGCCTTCACAGCAAAGTGTAGATGAGTCTTTCCTTCTGGTAAAGTAAATGAAATATTTTTGAGTTAAATAAAAAGAGAAATTTGAAGCTCCCTCTCCACCTCTGTGTTAAAGTGATTAACCTTATGGACCCTCTTCTGTCTTATGAATGAGTCCTTAATTAATCAGTTCTTATTTCTGCTTGACTCAGAACAGAGAGAGCTGTGGTCTCTTTTGAAGTTTTAATATGCTGTTTAAAACAGAATGCAAGCAAAACACAAGATAAAGAAAACAAACTACAGTATTCAAAATATAGAAAGGCAATACAGTAATACAAAAATAACAGCAAACTAACCTTTCCTTCATAGCAAAGTGTAGCAGAGTCTGGATGAGCCTTTCTGGTAAAGCTCTGAAATGTTTTAGTTTACTCCTTAAATAGAAATTTTAGTTCCTAGCTCCACCCCCTCTGTTAACAAGTGATTAACCTTAAGTGACCTCTTCTGTCTTATGAATGAGTCCTTAATTAATCAGTTCTTATTTCTGCTTGACTCAGAACAGAAAGAGCTGTGGTCTCTTGAAGTTTTAATATGCTGTTTAAAACAGAATGCAAGCAAAACACAAGATAAAGAAAACAAACTACAGTATTCAAAATATAGAAAGGCAATACAGAAATACAAAAAATAACAGCAAACTAACCTTTCCTTCACAGCAAAGTGTAGCAGAGTCTGGATGAGCCTTTCTGGTAAAGCTCTGAAATGTTTTAGTTTACTCCCTAAATAGAAATTTTAGTTCCTAGCTCCACCCCCTCTGTTAACAAGTGATTAACCTTAAGTGACCTCTTCTGTCTTATGAATGAGTCCTTAATTAATCAGTTCTTATTTCTGCTTGACTCAGAACAGAGAGAGCTGTGGTCTCATTTGAAGTTTTAATATGCTGTTTAAAACAGAATGCAAGCAAAACACAAGATAAAGAAAACAAACTACAGTATTCAAAATATAGAAAGGCAATACAGAAATACAAAAAATAACAGCAAACTAACCTTTCCTTCACAGCAAAGTGTAGCAGAGTCTGTATGAGCCTTTCTGGTAAAGCTCTGAAATGTTTTAGTTTACTCCCTAAATAGAAATTTTAGTTCCTAGCTCCACCCCCTCTGTTAACAAGTGATTAACCTTAAGTGACCTCTTCTGTCTTATGAATGAGTCCTTAATTAATCAGTTCTTATTTCTGCTTGACTCAGAACAGAGAGAGCTGTGGTCTCTTTTGAAGTTTTAATATGCTGTTTAAAACAGAATGCAAGCAAAACACAAGATAAAGAAAACAAACTACAGTATTCAAAATATAGAAAGGCAATACAGTAATACAAAAATAACAGCAAACTAACCTTTCCTTCACAGCAAAGTGTAGCAGAGTCTGGATGAGCCTTTCTGGTAAAGCTCTGAAATGTTTTAGTTTACTCCCTAAATAGAAATTTTAGTTCCTAGCTCCACCCCCTCTGTTAACAAGTGATTAACCTTAAGTGACCTCTTCTGTCTTATGAATGAGTCCTTAATTAATCAGTTCTTATTTCTGCTTGACTCAGAACAGAGAGAGCTGTGGTCTCTTTTGAAGTTTTAATATGCTGTTTAAAACAGAATGCAAGCAAAACACAAGATAAAGAAAACAAACTACAGTATTCAAAATATAGAAAGGCAATACAGAAATACAAAAAATAACAGCAAACTAACCTTTCCTTCACAGCAAAGTGTAGCAGAGTCTGGATGAGCCTTTCTGGTAAAGCTCTGAAATGTTGGTTTACTCCCTAAATAGAAATTTTAGTTCCTAGCTCCACCCCCTCTGTTAACAAGTGATTAACCTTAAGTGACCTCTTCTGTCTTATGAATGAGTCCTTAATTAATCAGTTCTTATTTCTGCTTGACTCAGAACAGAGAGAGCTGTGGTCTCTTTTGAAGTTTTAATATGCTGTTTAAAACAGAATGCAAGCAAAACACAAGATAAAGAAAACAAACTACAGTATTCAAAATATAGAAAGGCAATACAGAAATACAAAAAATAACAGCAAACTAACCTTTCCTTCACAGCAAAGTGTAGCAGAGTCTGGATGAGCCTTTCTGGTAAAGCTCTGCAATGTTTTAGATTACTCCTAAATAGAAATTTTAGTTCCTAGCTCCACCCTCTGTTAACAAGTGATTAACCTTAAGTGACCTCTTCTGTCTTATGAATGAGTCCTTAATTAATCAGTTCTTATTTCTGCTTGACTCAGAACAGAGAGAGCTGTGGTCTCTTTTGAAGTTTTAATATGCTGTTTAAAACAGAATGCAAGCAAAACACAAGATAAAGAAAACAAACTACAGTATTCAAAATATAGAAAGGCAATACAGAAATACAAAAAATAACAGCAAACTAACCTTTCCTTCACAGCAAAGTGTAGCAGAGTCTGGATGAGCCTTTCTGGTAAAGCTAAGGTATGATGTGGCTATAATACCTGGAGTAAAGTACTAATGAAATGATCAACTGAAAGTGTATAGCAAGTAATGGTCAACTAAAAGTGTATGGCAACATGAGTAAAATAAGAAAGAATAAGCCTGCTCTACAGAGTACAGCATACAACTGCTCGTGCAAACAAGGGCATGGTTTGATAGATTCATACGTTTAATTGTCAGGTTTCAACCTACTGGTCTTCAAGAAGTTTGATTTCTGTAGCCCTATGTTGATATTTTCTACTTCTATAAATAGAGGTGATCATTTCTGAAGGAAATTAATAGCTGCTTCTTTAGACTGTAAAGGGAACCTTGTGTAATTTTGGAGGGTGCTGCATATTCATCTGTCACATTATTTTCTATTACTGATATTACTGATATTGTTTTTTTTTCTCCCAGTAGCACATTTCAGGCATAGAATTTCAGATAGAACCAGATCACACATGGTCTTATATGCTAAGAAGAGTCCAATTGTTATATCACATATATTATATTATATTAAATAATAAAATTAATATCAAAGACATGAAGGCATGAAGGAAAGTAAAAGGGAAACACTTTAATAAATAAGTTAGCTTTTGAGCACTACATGTTCTTCATCAGATGTATAAAGAACATTGCTTCTAACTATATTTAAATACTGTTGAACATGTATCCTATGGTAAAATATAAGTAGTTTTGACATATTGCAAAAAGGGGTTTGTAACTTTTGTTCATTCATGGCTTCAAGGCTGGTTTAATACTTATTGCTTCATTTAAACCTTTAGTTAAATTAAAAAGTGACTGCTACTTGCTTTCCTGGTAGGAACAGTCTCAAATATGATTATGTACTATAGCCTTATCATACAACACATATCAAATGACTACAAAACATGCATATCTTCACAGATGATTAAGAACCTACTCTGTTATTCATATGCTGATTGATTTATGCATTTAGTTTTATATTTCATTTCTTATAAGCTACTTTTAGGTAATTTGTGTTTAAGTTTTAAGGCCTTCGATTATTCTTACATATGTGAGGTACAATGTTTGTCTCTTGTTAATCATGGAACCAAATCTTAAGGAGCAGATCTCAGTTTTTAAACAAAGGTGAAGAATAATAATAGAAAGCATACATTTGTTAACTGGAGACTTTCTCAGATATGAAACAATTTTCCCCTTACCACTCCTAAATCTACCTCTGTTTTCTGAAATTCACTGAATGAATTTGTAGGAGAAATACGTTTTTGGACAAAGCCCATCTAACTGCTCAGTGATCAGGTGGCTACTAGTTTATGAGCTGTTCCTATGCACTTATGAACCTATTTGCACAGGAAAAACTGTGAGGCATCTGATTTAACAATTTTAGGATCACTACAGAGTACTTCTGAATGCAAACACAGAGAAAACTCATTGCTGCAGTACCACCCTTACAGTTATTTCTGAAATGCAGTAACAGACAACTGACCCAGGTTAACTGTTGTACACCAGCAAGTTTTATAGCTAGATAGGGCACATCTTATCACAGACAATGTAGTAGGATTCTACTGACAGTGATCTAGATCCTCCACCATCCACTTAAAATAGCAATAGAAAAAGCCTTATGCTTCTCTACATATATGTCAATAGTAGATCCAAACAGGAGTCACCACACGGAAAAGTGAAGTAAAAACGTTCTTTATTCTTCCATAAAACCACACAAGCGCTTTCACGTAGATGTACTATGCTTCATCAGGTGTATTATATCTTCTCTACATATAGTATGGCCCCTCTGGCCTCTACTGTTGGTTCTAAAGGCAATAGAACTATACCGTTTCCTACTTACACACCAAACACCCAGATGTCATTAAAATTTCTAGATCACAGGTCTTTACATTATAAATACTCAGATGCTATTTCTAGATCACAGGTCTTTAAATTATAAATAATCAGATGCAGACACTATTATACCCCTATATCACTAGGTGTAAAAAGCAAAACTGCTGCTGCCACCCAAGCTGAAGTAAAATGGTTGAAATTGTTAAAATCAGTTCCTTTATTAACAAAATAAAACGTAATCCTGCTGCTACTATTTGGATAAGCGCTTTCGGTTGTTGAACCTTTATCCATTTTGTTTCCTCAGTTTCAGTATAGTTGGCCAGATCCCTTCCTTGTATTGTTTCTTTGTGACTTACATTGCTCAGTGCCAACGCTGCCCAGCCTTCTATGTGGGGAAAACAAATAGAATGTTCAAGGAGTGTATCCTGAGACATTGTCAGGACATTAGAAATAAAGTAAATACAAATGCTTTTTATGGTCATATTAAAGTTAATGGAGACCACACTTTTAAATTTATGGTCTTAAGCAGGCTAATAGAAACAATACAGGGAGGGGATCTGGCCAACTATACCGAAACTGAGGAAACAAAATGGATTATGAATCTTAGAGCAGACCAGAAACCTGGATTAAATGAAATTGTACCACTCAAACCCATCTTGAAAGGAAGGGCTCTAAAGAAATAATGCACATGCATTAATCTTGTGTTATTTCACTTTAAAAACTCCAAGCTTTTAGCTAACACTAAGTAAATAGAACATGCACTCTGAATTAGAGGTGTGTCCATACACCAAAACTTTATTGGTTGATTGATTGAATGAGCTGTAGGAAGCTCTTTTTAAATTAAAGGAAGCTGCTTTTTTCTTTAGGATTTTATAAAGGTTCTGAAGAAGTTCGTTGGTATTAAATGAAAGAAAGTGCTAAACTACAAACAGCAGTGTCAGTGGTCTTCTGTTGGTCCTTTTTTCATGTTTTGTCTTTTACTTACATTTAAAACTTTTATCGTGGCTGATCCTTGTATCTTACCTTGGAGCATGCTCATATTTATTTGGTGACACTGTGTGGGCCCCTCCAGAAGGCCTAGCCATACACATGAACTTCTTCAGAACAAACAAATCATTTCTTAAATACAAATTGATTAATTGGTGATCCAATCAAGTTAAATCATCAATAAAATGCTCAAACAAACAGACAATTCTTAAAACAATATGTGTATATATGTGTTTCTATACTTTTGTATGCACATTTAAATTGTGATTTTTTTCGTTCAAAGGTTTTAAATGTGTTTAATAATAAATAATAAAAGTACATAAAATACTGAATATATATTCACAGTAAACCACATAGTTCAGATCATAGGAAATATTGAAAAGAACATTGATGGGCAGACTCAGCCAAATAAAGAAAAACAATATCTAAACTAAGCTTCACTAAATTCCTGACTGAATCTAAGATAATTACTGTTCCCTAGTTAAGTTACATACTACCACAAGGCAAGATGCTGTGGGTGAGGGTCTTTCTAGTCAAGCTTCCCAAACATAATACTCAATACTCTTAGATTTCTCTTTGTAATATCTAAAATATAATTTCCAAGAAGGCTGGCAGAATGACCTTATCTGGTCACCTGACTCTAGGTTCTAACAGTATTCCCCTTTGAAACTGAGACAGAAAGTTAGCACAGATGGCCACAATACACATCCAAATGTTTATTTCAGTGCCTGGGGTCTTCCCTCTTTTCTCTAAGCTAATGGACAAAGGCTCTTCCCCAGACCCAGTCTTTCTGGTCCTATTCAGAACTGTGGGGTGCTACAATAATGCATGTACATTTCTCTTAATTTCAGCAGGGTGCACTGTTGATACATTTCAACACAAGCATAGCTCACAAATATATTTTCAGCACAAGCAGCTGTACAAAATCAGTTTGATAAACAAATGACATGCAGTTTTAATACATTTGTAACACAATCATCTTGTATAAATCAGTTTGATATTCAAAGGACATATCATTCTTTACAAAACTCCATCTGGCTATGCTAGCACTTGCCCATATCATCACATTTAGTTTTTCAAGTGACCCTTGATAAATGTGGCTTGAGAGAAATAAACCTATCTGGGAATATGTTACCCCATTCCCTGTCTTGAGACCCCATCTGTGTTGGCATTGCTGACCCCACTATGGTGTACTGTCATGTCATATCCCTGCAGTCCTAAGGTCCACCTTAATAACTTGGTATTTTGCTGGCTGGCTATATGTCGCCATGTTAAGGGATTGTGGTCCGCAACTACAGTGAATTTCCTTCTGTACAGATAAGGCTAAAGTTTCTGCAGTACCCATACATATTTTTTCTATAGCTGTATAACATTCCTCCCTGGGTTGGAGTCTGTGGCTGAGATATACCACTGGGTGCTCTTCTCCCTCTGAGGAAACCTGGCTAAGTTCAGGACCCACAGCATGATTTGAAGCATCCACCTGCACAACATGTTCTTTGGTGTAATCTGGACTGGCTAACACATGGGGGTCCTCTCAAAGCTCCTTTAAGCTTCTGGAATGCCTGCTGACATGCTGGGATCCACACTACCTTATCTGGCCTATCTTTCCTTGTCAGGTCTGTGAGGAGAGCAGCTATGGTATTATAATTGGGGACAAAGTTTCTATAGTACCCTGCTGTCCCTAGCAATGTCCTCACCTGCTTTTTGGTAACAGGGCAGACTATGCCTGAATGGCTTTCAGTTTGGCAGGTTCTGGCCTGATCTTACCACTTCCCACCCTATGTTACAGGTAGGAGACCTCTCCCATACTCACATGACACTTACCAGGCTTAATGGTCAACCCTGCTCTCTTCAGTCTGCCCAGCATCTCCTGAAAGGCTGACGGTGTTCTCAGACAATCACAAAACAAAATTAATCATAATTTACCAAACCTCATTCCATAACTTTCCATCACCATAATATTTTTAACTTCATAAACTGCTCTACATTGTTCAAAAATTCTTATTTCAGTTTCACCAATATCAGCTGTCCATGATTGTAAATGTATTCTTCTTTTTAAACATTCCCTCATTACCCATAATCACATATTCACTCCAAGGCACTCAAAAGGATTTAATTTCAGAATTACTAACACATTTTTCTGCAACATTCCATTTTTCAAATGTTACTTTGAAAAAGATTCAGTTCCAATATTTATAAACAGGTCTACCTGTTATTATCAAAAACCCACCTCACCGACCTTCAAAAAAATGGGACAAGTTCACTGAACACTTATTTTCACAAACACTTGGATCACTGGAATTTTACTCCAAGAAAGGAGCCACTTGGTCACCATGGCTAAATAAAGAAACTGAAGCAAATCAAACTCACCTAAGTGGGGGGCTTCTCCCTCACACCCCTCCATGTGGGGGCTGCACCCCCACCCCCTAACTAAATATACCAACTGAAAGATTGTACTACAATGGGGAAAAGGGCAAAGTTCACCATAGTGGCCAAGTGGTGATCTGAGAGTTTGTGAAAGTAAGTGTTCAGTGAAGTTGTCAAGGTTTTTTGAAGTTCAGTGAAGTAGGTTTTGAATAATAGCAGGTAGACCTGTATAAACACTCTCACTTCTTCAAGTTTAATTCCCAATGCTAATATAACTTTGTCCCATACAATATATCTAGTTTCTTCCCTTTAAGATTCTCCTAACTTCCTGTTTGTCTTGTTTTCTTACTTATACCTTGTGCCATTATTTTAGCATAATTCATACTGACCCTTTTTCTGCATTAAATTCAGTTTCAGTACCTTTTTTAAGTTTCTCCTTCTTGCCATCACATGTCAGTAAATTATCTGGATGGACTTCATTGGTCTCACTAGTCTCTTCATTTAAATCTGCAATACTCTGTACAATCAGCAAGCTGGGACTTCATACAAAGGTTATGACTCATCAAATATTTTAATTAATATTTAATCTTCCAAGCCTCCTTTTTGAACCTCAGTAACTGTTATGTGAGGTGATCCACACAATTTATATTTAGTTCACTCTGCTTCTTCATTTCCTGATCTTGCTGTAATGGAACCTTGACTTCACCAACACACTTTCAAGCATGTACACCACATCATTCTTCTCAATCTCCTCCATTAAACTTCTTTCTGGTCTCAGATCTCCAGCAACTTGATGCAGAAAAGAGTAAGAGTCCTTCATTTATATACAAAAATAACTCTTATTTACAAATATTTACATATTTACAAATATATAAATATACAACTGTGTTTACACATATTCATAACTTCCTTTACAACCATGCTAAATTTTCATCCTTGATTAGAGCCCTACTCCTTTTTCCATAATCACCATCTGATTGTACTTAATATTTTTGCTAAAATCCATTTACCATAAACATAATTTCATTTATTCTTTAATTGCATATAACCAATATAGCATAAAATAACTTTTATCTATGCTTTTAACATAGTCTTTACTTCTATTCTTATAATATCCATATTTAATCACATCCATGTTTATTTTATCCATTTCTTTTATATCTTCAAACAATCTTCTTTACATAGTTTTCCCAATAAATTTTTGGTGTCTTTTACATTTCAAAAATACACTTTCCATAGATTCTTCTTATTGACAATGTAAACATATTCTATCACTTTTTATATGGCACTATTTCCTTCTACTGGTAATTTATCTATTACCAGTCTCCACAAAAAAATCTTGACATTCTACTTTCTGATTACGCCATTTGCTTTTTAGTTTTATAGCTTTACTTTTTTCATCTGATAGATTTTCACATGATTTTACATAGTAATTTTTTATCATTACATTCTTATACCATACATTGCTGTCTTTTTCTATACCATCAATTTTTATTTTCCACAAAAAAAGTTTCTTGGTAGCATTTTATTTCTTCATCATACACTCTTTTTCTCTGTTACTCTTTGTATCATAACCCAAAATTTATCATGCTTATATTTATACAGTTTTACTACTAACCTCTCATCTTTTTCATTTATCCACTTTATCACTTTGTGCACATTTAATGAAGTAATGTATACCACTGGGTTAATTAACCCTAAATCTCCTTCATCTTTATTTACATACAAAACTCTTCTTTTTACTGGGTTTAATCTAGAACACCATATAAATGAAAAACATATCTAGAATAATTCCTTTTCAAATACTGTTGGCAACATAAATACAATTGCTAAATATGCTTTTTCTCCAATCTGTACTGAATTTATCAAATAAACCTTTTTTTTCCTGAATGATAATTTATACGTTCTCCAAAAACCATGTTTGCTTAATTTCTTCTATTGTTTATCCTATTGAATTCTACTTACATCTTTATTCCCAAATTTTATACCTAGTACAGTTTAATTCATTGTAAAACATATACCCCCAATCTTCACTGCATCACCTAAACCTTTATGTTTCTTTTTATTTAACACCATTCTATCATTTCTACACACTCATTTGTGCAAATTATTACTTCTTTTATCCACATTTTGTTTTTGCAATTATTAAAATGTCATCTGCATATGTTAACATAACTGGAACTCTTCATCTTTCAGGTGTTAGATACCCTGCCTCCTTTATTTTGCAATTTCTATCACATACTATCACATTCATAGCTAATGCAAAGAATACACAACTCATTGGACATCCCTGTCTTACACCACTTTTCAAATGTGCCCCTTGGCTTAATCAGCCATTTACAAGTATTTTTACTTTATTATTACTATACAATGGCATACATATTTTCCTAACTTTCTCAATAATGAATTGTCCAGTTGCGTCAAATGCCTTATTAAGATCTCCTATCATGATTTTCACTTCTTTTCTGTTCATAAAATCATCCCCAATATCTCTATAATTAATAATTCTTGATAGCCCTTCCTTTTATACTATATATGCTATCTTCCATATTATTTTCCATTTTGGTTTCACATCTCTTTTGTATTATTTTCATAAAGATCTTATAATCATTATTATTCAATGCTACTGCTCGCCAGTGTTTTAATACTCTTCTATCTCCCTTCCTCCATATGAATTTAAGTATTCCACTACATAATTCTTTATTCATACAACCTTCATTTAACCATTCATTCAAAATCTTTAAAAAATATATTCTTTTGCTAATCCCTTAAATTTTTATATTTATTATACCCTATTCCATTTGGGCCTGCAGCCAAATCTATAGTAACTTGACCTAATACTTTATCTATCCCATTTAAAGAAATCTCCTTTTCCAGCTCTTTGTTCTCTTGTTCTGTTAGCTTTTTTACTTTCCATGATTTTTCACTACCTTTTTTCTTTAAACATTTCTTATATATATTGTGCTACACTATTCATAACCTTTTCCTGCATTCCTTCTATTTCTCATTTTACATTTTATATTTCTGTTATTACACTACCATCTTCCTTTACTAATTTGCTAAGTAACTCAATACTTATCTTTTCCTTGTAAAAATATATTTGCTTACATAACAATCATTGCATTTTTTCTTGATTTCTTTCATATAGTTCTTTTTCTTTTGTCAAAGTACTTTCTATCATTATGTTATACACCTTCCAATACATTGTTATATGTTCTTTTATATTTTTATCTCTACTATTCTCACATCATATTGCCACTGGAAAAACATTGTTTATATTTTTCCTTAAATATTATCTAACATTCAGACACATTTTTATAAAATATTCTTATAGTAATATGATCTTTCCATAACTGTATTACTAATCTCTTTCCTTCTTCATTCCATGCTTTCTCATTTATCCTTTTTATTCCTTTACCTATTTTTATATATTCCTCATTTTCTTTTATCTGACACCATTTTGCAAGATGATCAGAAAGTCCTGTTTCAATTACCTCCTCTTGTCTGATAACTAAATGTTCTGATACTATAAAATAAGTTATTTCAGTTCTATACATATCCCTTTTGCAAGTCCATGAATTTTTATCTCGAAGTTTTAACTTACCACAGTTTATATATTTTAACATTTTTCTTATATCATTTCCTTTCTTTTTACACTTGCCTCTTAAATCACAATTAGTCTTCTGTTACTATAATGTTCATATTTATCACTACATAATCTAAAATCTCATGAAATAAGCTTTCCCTTTCTTTACAGTTAGTAAAATCATATGATGTTATAAGTCCATATACATGTACTTTCAACTGTAAATCTATAATGGTTAATCTTCCCATTTTTGCTAAAGTTAAATTTAATATCTTTACTGTATTTTAACAGAATGCCCCTATTCCCAAATTCCAGATTATCTTTCCTCCTCATAATTTCTGTTTGTAATCTTTCAGTTGTTAAAAATATTGTGTTTTTTAATATAGTTACATCTACATCACATGTATTACAGAACTCCAAAATTCCTATTCTTCTTACTATATTCTTAATACTATTCACATTTACAGAAAGCAGTCTAAATATTTCATGTTCCCCTTGATTCATGGTTTAATAAGGTTATAGTGAATCACTGAGCTAGTTCTCTTCATTTACTATTCTAAACCTAACTAATTTCCTTCTCAAAGGTGAGAATCAAACACTGCACCTTGTGTCTCTAAGTCAAGCACCTTAACAATTATACCAAGCCCCAGTCTTTAGTTGTATATGTTCTTCTTCATTGATTTCCTTTCTTTTTTTTTTCTTTTCTAATTATCCCTTTAAATTTTCTTTTTCTGTTTTTTACCCTTTAACCAATAGAATTTTTTTTCCCTTTATTACCTCCCAGTTTATGCCTTTTTCATCACTTATTTCAGAACTTTCTTCTGTGTCCTCTTTATTCTTTCTCCTCTAATTTGTCTTCTAGTTCTACTACTTCTAAAATGTCTTCTCTTTGTTCATTTTCTTCTCTTTTTTCCCTTACTGTTATTTTCATTTTTGCAATCTATCCATAAATGTCCAGTTTTGTTTCATGTATAACATTTCATAGTTTCAGTTCATTTTTTTAAATCATGTCCCATTTTCCCACAAATATACAGTAACATTGCTTTTGTCAAATGTCCTTCTTTTCCATTAAAATAATGTTTTAGGTTATCCCCATTATTTTACAATCCACATTTATCATGCATGGTATATTTATATATTCTTTCTCTTTCTATTTTAACACAATATTACAATCCCAGCCACCAGTCCATAAACCCCTTTAGTCATAGACATTTGCAATGTAAAGTACTTATTTATATAAAGCTTTGAAATGTCCTTTCAAAGTGTCTCTTTCTACCTCCTTTCGAAATTAAACATGAATCTTCTTTTTTGTTTCCCTGTTAAATGCTTTTATCACACAAAAAGTCCATTGTTTACAGTGTTTCTTTTTTCATATTCTCCAAGAAAATTTTCAGTTGATAAAACAGTCTCAAATATGAAGTCACAAAATGCAATTTTGTTAATAAGAATAAATGCTCTTGCATCATGTGCTTTTACACCCAAAGACGCTATTAAATTGTCCCACACTTCATACCTGTCCATTTGTTTGTCTTCTTTTCTTTGAATCCTTACCAAGTACTTTCATTTTCTTCTGCCTTCTTTTACTTCACTTTTGCCTTCTTTTACTTTCTCTGGATATGTTTTCATTTCCATCTCACCACTATTCTTCAGAATTGTCTCTGCATCTTCCTTTTGTATTTTCTTCATAAAGATACCCCAGGAAACATCTCCTTCATTTTCTGGCTCACTGTGCACTACTGTTTCTTTAAATAAATCATCTTGCAACCTTCCCAACTGGAGGGTTGTAATTATGCATCCATCATTTGCTGACTCATCTCCATCAAAAGGGTTTCTTTGAAGCAGTTCCACAGAATCCTGCACAAATTCTTTGGTCTCTATATTTGCTTTCTCCTTCATTTCTTTCACTACTCTATCATATTCTTCTCTCTCCATCTGCCTCCCTGTGTTTCTGGGCTGCCTCTGTACCTGGAACAGAAACAGGATGCGCTCCTTCAGAATGGTTCCCTCTCAGATCAATGACGAGTGGGGGAAGTTCCCAGATGCCCTGGCTAAATTTATCCCATTAGTAAAAATACCATCATGGGTCTCCCTCCTGAAAAGAGGCCACTAGCCTAGTATAGCTAACCTGGTCAAGAATTAATAACTAAATAAATAAATACATGAACACATTAATACATTTATTTATGTATTTATTTATTTATCAGTCATCCTGGACATCTTCAGAAAGCCGTGGACCTTTTTGTCTCTAGGTCATTCACAAAGTGCAAGGCCAATGCTTTAAGGAGAACTCCTATTAAAACTGTAACTAGGTCAGTCCCTTCTGAATTCTTCTATAGGCGTATTAACCTCAGATTGCACTGCCTCTGGTGATTTTCTAGATTCTACAGACTGGTTTGCATTGCTTGCATGACTATTTACATTTTTGCATTTACTCGTTATGCCTGCTCAGCAAGTCTTCTAGAAATTCAGCTGTAACAGAAACTATGTCAGCTGACTCCTTAGTTGTGATATTGTTGTCCCTTCTAGCTGCTGTACCCTTCAACACTTGAGTCACTAGCTGAATTAACTGATCAATTATCACCATAAGCTGCTTCACCAGTATTAATGCTGGCAAGCCCTTAACATATTGCAGACTTTCAGACACTGTATCTTACTTCTCCTATTTTTTCTCAACTAAAACTTCAGAATAAACATTCCCAGTCTTATTTATTTCTATTTGTTTACCAAGAAAGTCAGACAGGGCCCCTTTTTAGCAGAATCCCATGAAGAAAAGTTGCTCAAGAAATAGTAACAATAGTACATATACAACGTGCAAAATACTCAGTAAAATTTAACAGTATTTCATCAAAGCTCCACAAGAGATATTTACAGTAGTTCTTTATAATACACAGAATGCTCAGGTAACATTAGCTGCATTACATACAAAGCGAGAATAAATAAACCAGATAATTATGAAATAAACAAGTGCATTTTGCAGCAACACAGCCAGCATTGGGTGCAGTACAAGTGGACAGATATAATTATATGACTCTGTCATAAGAAGAGTAGAAGACAGAAAAATAAGAAAGAAGAGAGATGTGTGTGTACATAGGGAGCTATTTTTGGAAGAATTTGAAATAATTTAGTTTGGGGAATAACAGGACCATAACAAGGAGTCAAGAACAAACAATTTTAATTTACCTTAGAAAATATCTGTGCTGTTGAGGAGTCTAACTGGACGGAGAATTGAGTTACAAGATTTTGAGATACAATTAGAATGAAGAGCATTTCCTGCTTTGTAGTGAACTTTGTGAATTGAGAGGAGATGTTTGCCAGTAAAATAGCTCTGTTGGTGGAGTAGCATTGTAATATATTACTTAGGACAGGGCAGTTTTCAAGGTGAAAGACTAATCTGTGTGCATACTGAAGCTGAGAGTAGTTGAAGAGGTTAGGTAGCTCAAGCCAATTTATGTGCCTGACAGCAATACATATGTGGAGTATGGTCTCTTTGAAGCAAATTTGGTGATTTCATTATAACATTGCTCTAGTTTAGTTGTTAGGGTGGACTGGAGACTGGAGAAATTAGGAGAGGCATACAGAAGTCTAGGCAGAAGGTTGGTGAATGTGAATGTTAATGTTATCCAGCTACTTTCAGTCTGATATTGTTTAGATCTGCATAGCTGACCTAATGAGGTGTTTTTTTTATTGCTTGTTGGATGTGTAGATTGAATGTCATAGCTTCGTCTACTATAACCCCTAGTAATGTAACATTGAAGATTACCTAAATATTTGTACTATTTGCAGAGTTGATTTCAAAAGTTAGCTTTGTAGCTGGTATGAGACTTAGAAGTAAAAAGGAGTTTTATATTTTTTTGTTTTTTATTAGGTCTGATATTGATTGCAGTTTTCTGTGAAGGAGAATGAATCTTGTGTTGATGTTGGAGATGAATGAGATTTTCTGCTGATCACAGCAGAACCGATAGAGTTTATATCATGACTGTAATAGACAAGTTTGGCATGTTTTGAGGCAGTAACTAAATTATTGATAAATATACCAAACAAGAGTGCTCCTAGTATGTAACCTTGGGGAACACAGGCAGAGACTGGTAAAAGGGATGAAGTGGTAGATTCCTGTTTAATAGCCTGGGGTCTATCAGACATGTAGAAGAGGAATAATGACAGACTGGAGTAGGACAGATTAAGGGAGGGTAGCTAATAGAGCAGTTTATTTTGTAAAACAGTGTCAAAGGCTTTATATAGGTCCAAGAAGAGGGCAGATGCAATATTACCTGTATTGTGGCTATAATTAACACGTATAAAAGTCTAATAGCTCAGTAGTGGTACTGTGCTTTGGTCTAAAGTCATTGGTAAGAACGTAGTTGAGGAGCTAAAAATGGACACATTTTTATAAGATTTTTGATAGGGGGATGTATGGCTATGGGTCTTTAGTTGAAAAGATCGGTTGTGTTTCCCCCTTTGTGCTAGAATAAGATAAATTATTTTTTCTATAGGGAGGGAACATAAAGCTGTTGGATGGATCTGCTAATGAGTATTTTGATGGGGTAGGCAATGGCATCTGCTGCAATTTTATGGTATTCATCTGGTAGGCTATCTGAAACAGGAGTAGTAAGTTTTAATTTTTGGAGGTGCTTTTTAATGACAGAGGATGGGACAGAGTTGTTATGGTTGCCAATGACTGGGAAGTTAAGCTATGGTGAATGACTAGTGTCTGTTTTAAGCAGTGATTTTATGGTGTCCATGAAGTGGGAGTTAAAAAATGAAGCAATATTGTCTGACTGCATGTCTGGGTAGGGACTGGACTGTTCTAGTCTGCCAGGGGATAAACATTTTTTGATGGGGCTCCAGAAACAACATGATTTTTTTAGTGATTGTTTTGTAGGTTAAAATAGTGATTTATTTTACCATTTTTAACTTTTATTTTGGTTTGACTGTGAATGTGTTTGTGAGGTTTTGGAGATTTTGTTGCATTTTGTAAACTTGCCATGTTTTCCATGCCTCATCCCTATAGTGCATTTTTTTTGGGTTGCTGCAGATAGCCAGGAGACAATGTTTTGTTTGACTCTTTCTGCATATGGGTGCCAGTTTGTTTAGAACATTTAAAAGGTAGCATTAAATAAGTGGACTGCATCATCTAGGGGAACAGTTTGATAGTATTCCATTTTATAAAATGATCTGTTAATGTTAATAAGCTAATGTGATATTCATCTAATTTTCACAATTAAAAAAAAAAAAAAAAAAAAATAGACCTGGAATTCCCAAAATAAGTTGTTCATGCATGGTAACTCTGCCACCCAGACATTGTTATGTTGTTTCTTAGTTCTGTTTTACGTAAGTATTTCTTTTTTCAGGGCTAGATACCCAACAGTGTAAACCTTGTCTATAGATGATTGTCACTAAAGAAGTGACACCCTGACCACATGTGCAAAAATGGGAAAAGGGGTTGAAAAGTGGTTGTGGATGGATTTCTTTTTCTTTTCTTACTTTCTTTCTTTTTTTTTGTAATTTAGATTAAATTTGAAGATCACAAAGAATCAAAAGTTACTGTGCCATAAAAAAAAAATGATTCACCTTGATATTACATATGTACAGTGACCACAGAACCCAATACATCACCAGCAAATTGAATAATGCGGTACAAACAACGAATAGACTTTAAACAGTCTCTGCAGCATACTCAGAAATATTTTCTCTTAGGAACTAAACATTTTTATTTGTCTACTATTAAAGCTAAGACAAATAGGATGTTAAATAAAGACAGACATTCCTGTGTTTACAAACTACAAAAAAATGGAATAGAAAAACAGTAGGGTTTTTCCTTTCACTTCAGCTAGAAGACATAATAGTTCTTTTGTACATAACCAGAGCTCTGCAAGGTTGTTTTCACATAGTTGATTTGAAAGGAAATATGTAGTTTTGTCTACTTTTAAAGCGTGCTTTATTTATAAAACATATATATATTTCAACTGTCCTGGTTTATGTATGTTTTCATTGTTATGTTATCAGTCACTGTTATTCAAAATAAGTTTAAAAAATGCTGCAGAATGACATTGATATGATGTTCTAGTAAGTTATTCTACTTGTTGAAAAAAAACCCCAGT
This sequence comes from Protopterus annectens, assembly GCF_019279795.1. Lineage (NCBI taxonomy): Eukaryota > Metazoa > Chordata > Ceratodontiformes > Protopteridae > Protopterus > Protopterus annectens. The sequence goes on along the minus strand of NC_056738.1, from coordinate 392,545,261 downwards.
AAATCAGAAGTATAGGAAACATGTAAATAAAGTTGCTAGAAACGGTTACTAATTTCAGGAATGCCTTCAGACCTGCTTCTGGAGTTCACCCTGCATAAGTTATCACACAACAAATCAAAGCATTTGTTACCTGTTTTCAGTTGAGAGACAGCAATCACAGGGATTTGCAAATTAAAGAAACTGGCTAGGGCAATTGTATCTGTATTTATAAAACAAAGAGTTGTCTACTGTTTGCCTCTACAGGCAGGTTGATATCTGAGTGAATGTAGTGTTTGATGCCTACTACAACTCAGGCATGGCATTTTCAGGAGGGCTTCTGTGATGGGAGGGCTTATTATAATTCGAGTGATTAGTTATTAAAGATCTGGATATCCTCATCACATGATGCTGGAAGCATGTTGCTTTAAATTCAGTTTACCCAGACATAAGCCAGGAAAGCAATGACTGTGTTCAGTTGCACACAATAGCCCTTGTAGTTGTTTTTCTGTCATGCCATTGCTCTGGGTGTAGTACTATATCTCCATAATAAATACTGTAAAAGTGTATTGTACTTTGGTGATCTTTTCTGTAAATATTATGCTTTCGTACTCTGTATATAGTCTTTGACAAAATCCCGGATATGCTGCAGCCTCTAAATAGCAAACAAGGATAACACAAAATATATATTTTTAGTTTTGTTTTAACTCTGAATTGATCTGAAAGAATCTAAATGTAGATAGTTCTACCATATTAAATGACTTAACACAAAATAAGGGATCATCTTATGTGGGGATGTTATTATTCAAGATCTAGAAAATGTTACTTCTTTAGTAGAAGCATCTACATTATTGCTTTAAATATAAACTAGAATTATTTTGTGTCTATAACTTGGAGGAAGTTTTGTGATAATACTTCTGTTTGAATCCTATAAGTGACAGGAATGATTTTTTATGAACTGACCTAGTCAATGTTTACTTTCACTTATGAATTGCTGTGCTGTCAATAAAGGTTGAGAGCATTGGAACTGTAGTGATACACAATATGGCTGCTACAATAAGCAGACCAGCTTAACTGCTTTGGATAGAGAAGTTGAGTGGCTTAGGCAGCTGATAGATTGGACCAGAACTAGCAAGAAAGGTGAAGGGTACATAGATGGAAGGTGAACCAGAGCCTGAAATGAGGGGAGAAAAGTAGAGCAGAGTTAATGGTTTTGTTTGAATGAAATGGGAATGGATCTGGTTAGCTGAGCACACAAGTGTAGGTGATAGTAATGCTCCATTTCTTGAAAGCATGGAGGAAATCCTTGAGGAAATGTTTACAAAAATATCAGGGGCGGCTCGTGGCATCGGGCTGCCGGACTGCAGCCCCCTCAAAATAAAAAATAGAAAGAAAAATAAAAAAAAAATATTTTTTTAAATTTTGCGGACTTCGCACATGCGCAGTAGTCCCGACTACTGTCGGTCTATGCGCATGCTCAAGGCAGTCTGGCAATCCCCATAGGGGGACACAAGGAGATGTCTGTGCACTTTTAAAGTGCACAGACTCACTAGGATTATGGGTCGCGTCCGGACTGCAAGAGCAGCAGTCAGGACTCGGGAAGGAGCATTGGGATCTTGTCGGGCTTTCCTTGGGATCTCGCGGGTCTTTGAGTATTGCGCGGGAAGGATGTACGTTAGCTGGATATATTCAGGTAAGTGTATGGTGCTTTTTACCTTTATTTTACAATGTTTATTTGTGTATGGTGCTTATGCTTTACTGGAGTTTGTGTGTGTATGGTGCTTATGCTTTGCTGGAGTTTGTGTGTGTATGGTGTTTATGCTTTACTGGTGTGTGTGTATGGTGCTTATGCTTTACTGGTGTGTGTATGGTGCTTATGCTTTACTGGTGTGTGTGTGTGTGTATGGTGCTTATGCTTTACTGGTGTGTGTGTATGGTGCTTATGCTTTACTGGTGTGTGTGTGTGTGTATGGTGCTTATGCTTTACTGGTGTGTGTGTGTGTGTATGGTGCTTATGCTTTACTGGTGTGTGTGTGTATGGTGCTTATGCTTTACTGGTGTGTGTGTGTATGGTGCTTATGCTTTACTGGTGTGTGTATGGTGCTTATGCTTTACTGGTGTGTGTATGGTGCTTATGCTTTACTGGTGTGTGTGTGTGTGTATGGTGCTTATGCTTTACTGGTGTGTGTGTGTGTGTATGGTGCTTATGCTTTACTGGTGTGTGTGTGTGTATGGTGCTTATGCTTATGCTTTACTGGTGTGTGTGTGTGTATGGTGCTTATGCTTTACTGGTGTGTGTGTGTGTGTATGGTGCTTATGCTTTACTGGTGTGTGTGTGTGTGTATGGTGCTTATGCTTTACTGGTGTGTGTGTGTGTATGGTGCTTATGCTTTACTGGTGTGTGTGTGTATGGTGCTTATGCTTTACTGGTGTGTGTGTGTGTGTATGGTGCTTATGCTTTACTGGTGTGTGTGTGTATGGTGCTTATGCTTTACTGGTGTGTGTGTGTGTATGGTGCTTATGCTTTACTGGTGTGTGTGTGTATGGTGCTTATGCTTTACTGGTGTGTGTGTATGGTGCTTATGCTTTACTGGTGTGTATGGTGCTTATGCTTTACTGGTGTGTGTGTGTGTATGGTGCTTATGCTTTACTGGTGTGTGTGTGTGTATGGTGCTTATGCTTTACTGGTGTGTGTGTGTATGGTGCTTATGCTTTACTGGTGTGTGTGTGTATGGTGCTTATGCTTTACTGGTGTGTGTGTATGGTGCTTATGCTTTACTGGTGTGTGTGTGTGTATGGTGCTTATGCTTTACTGGTGTGTGTGTGTGTATGGTGCTTATGCTTTACTGGTGTGTGTGTGTGTATGGTGCTTATGCTTTACTGGTGTGTGTGTGTGTATGGTGCTTATGCTTATGCTTTACTGGTGTGTGTGTGTGGTGCTTATGCTTTACTGGTGTGTGTGTGTGTATGGTGCTTATGCTTATGCTTTACTGGTGTGTGTATGGTGCTTATGCTTTACTGGTGTGTGTATGGTGCTTATGCTTTACTTGTGTGTGTGTGTGTGTGAAAATGCCCCAGGTGCTTATGGTGGTGTGGTAGGGAATACCTCAGGCTTGAACCCTGTACCCTGTATGCAGGTGTTAAAGACTTGAGTTCTCTACCCACCACCATTTGTAAACAAATTGCAGATTTTTGCCTCATATTCGATCTGATCTGTTCCTCATAATATCTGTGGTTTGTAAATGCTGCAATGCTTGATATTTGATGGTGCAGTGGTAGCATTGTTGCCTCGCAGCTGCAGGTTCTCAGATTTGATTCTTGGCTGGGGTGCCTTCTTTGTGGGGGTCTGAATCTTCTCCCTGTGTTTGCTTGTGTGTTCTCCCATGTTACAAAGACATGTCTGCATTATTTCTTCCTGGGCCTCTGCTGAAAATTGTTTTTTTGTTCCAAGTCAGACTGTCCTGATTAAAAAATGTTAAATAAAATTGACAGGCATTTGAATTTCAGACTTAAGGGTTTCTGAATGTTTAATTCCTTGCATATTTGATGGTGCAGTGGTAGTATTGTTGCCTCACAGCTATAGGTTTTCTGGTTTGATTCTTGGTTGGGGTGGCTTCTGTGTGGAGTCTGCATCTCCTCCATGTGTTTGTGTGGATTTGCTCTGGTGCCCTGCCATTTTACAAAGACGTGTCTGCAGTTTTAATCCCTGCTGAAAATTGGTTTTGTTCTGTCCGCAGTAAAATTGACAGGCATTTGAATTTCAGACTTCAGGTTTCTGAATGTTTAATTCCTTGCATAATTGATGGTGCGGTGGTAGTATTGTTACCTCACAGCTATAGGTTTTCTGGTTTGATTCTTGGTTTGGGTGGCTTCTGTGTGGAATCTGCATCTCCTGCCTGTGTTTGTGTGGATTTGCTCTGGTGCCCTGCCATTTTACAAAGATGTGTCTGCAGTTTTAATCCCTGCGTCTCTGCTGAAAATTGTTTTTGTTCTGTCCGCAGTAAAATTGACAGGCATTTGAATTTCAGACTTCAGGTTTCTGAATGTTTAATTCCTTGCATAATTGATGGTGCAGTGATAGCATTGTTGCCTCACAGCTATAGGTTTTCTGGTTTGATTCTTGGTTGGGGTGGCTTCTGTCTGCATCTCCTCCCTGTATTTGTGTGGATTTGCTCTGGTGCCCTGCCATTTTACAAAGACGTGTCTGCAGTATTAATCCCTGCGTCTCTGCTGAAAATTGTTTTTGCTCTGTCCGCAGTAAAATTGACAGGCATTTGAATTTCAGACTTCAGGTTTCTGAATGTTTAATTCCTTGCATAATTGATGGTGCAGTAGTAGTATTGTTGCCTCACAGCTATAGGTTTTCAGGTTTGATTCTTGGTTGGGGTGGCTTCTGTGTGGAATCTGCATCTCCTCCCTGTATTTGTGTGGATTTGCTCTGGTGCCCTGCCATTTTACAAAGATGTGTCTGCAGTTTTAATCCCTGCGTCTCTGCTGAAAATTGTTTTTGTTCTGTCCGCAGTAAAATTGACAGGCATTTGAATTTCAGACTTCAGGTTTCTGAATGTTTAATTCCTTGCATAATTGATGGTGCAGTGGTAGTATTGTTGCCTCACAGCTATAGGTTTTCTGGTTTGATTCTTGGTTGGGGTGGCTTCTGTCTGCATCTCCTTCCTGTATTTGTGTGGCTTTGCTCTGGTGCCCTGCCATTTTACAAAGACGTGTCTGCAGTTTTAATCCCTGCGTCTCTGCTGAAAATTGTTTTTGTTCTGTCCGCAGTAAAATTGACCGGCATTTGAATTTCCAACTTCATGTTCTTCAGAATACATAATAGCACAACCTTTTTTTTTAGCAATTTTCTAAGTTTATAAGATGAATATTTTAAATTTGTCCCTATTTTTGGGACTGTATTCCCCCATTATTGGCTTCGTCCAGGTTTTTGTGCTAAGGTTGACAGCTATGGCAAGAACTGAATTCACTGAATATGTTTGAGGGCTGTATTCCCTCATTACTGGGTTTGTCCAGGTGTTTTGTACTAAAAGGTTGACAGCTATGGTGAGAACTGAATTCACTAAATGATAGCCATTTAAGTTTCAGTCTTCCTCTCTTTTACAAAGCAGCTGATGTGGCGTAGTGGTATGTTACTCTGACTGTTTTTTGCTCAGGGACCTTGGCAGTAAAATATATGGTGGCAACACAACATTTTATTCTAGCAACTTTCCAAGATTATACAAGCAATGTTTAATGTGTCCCTGTTTTTGGGCTTTTGACCCCCCCCCAATACATTTTGGCCTTTTCCAGTTTTCTTGAGCTGCGAAGTTGAGATGCAGTTGAGTATTGAGTAGATTTTACAAGGAACTGAGAGCTGCAGGGAATAGAAGTTTAGTGCTTTGCCAAGTTAATACTATAGCACAACAGGTTGTGTACTTCCTTTTGATGCAGAAGGTTGTGGGTTCTACTCCCACAAGAGGTGGATGCTGCCGTACTGAGAATGTTCTCCTTGGTGAAGATACTAACTATGAGTTCGTTATCAGTTTGCCATCCATTTCCTCTTGCAATATTATTACTAGCTTATCATTTTTTAATGTAATATAGGCAATTTATTCCTGAGGGGCAACAGACACTTTATTTTTCGATGAAACCATGAAATATAAAGGTGATTGCTAGCAGCAACCACTTCATTAGTTACAGATTTCTTTAATGTGGAATTATTTAGATGACTGACTTCAGAGATTGTACATATTTACTGATAATGGACTGTAGAATTGTGCATATTTACTGATAAAGGTGGACTGTAGAATTGTGCATATTTACTGATAATGGTGGACTGTGGAATTGTGCATATTTACTAATAATGGTGGACTGTAGAATTGTGTATATTTACTAATAATGGTGGACTGTGGAAGTCTGAGTAGACTTTTTATGATAAATGTTCTCAACTGGGCAGTTTTGCCATTATGGGTGCATATGGTTTGTTTCATTGCTTACTGGAAAAAATGTTCAAAACAAATTTAAAACACCCTGTAACAAGTGTACTGTATTGTACAAGGAATATAATTTTAGTACAATGAGGAAGGTGTATCAAAGAGCACATGTATGTTTCATATGCAAGGAGCCTATGATTGAAAACAGCCCAAAATTAATCTTTATCTGCCACTGGCAAAATGTATTTTCTTTGAATGTGGGTTTCAATGCTGTTTCAATGAATGTGAGTTTCAAGGGCAGAGAAGTTTTAATGCTAAGTTTTCATTGTGAGACTGCATTGCTTTGTTTAACAGATGACTTAGTGTTTGTGCTGTAAAATACAAAATAAAACTTTCAAATGAAGTCCAACTCATCATAGAAGTAAAGCAGTATGCACATTAGTGTTTATGGTAAATGGAGTGAAATAGCCAAGTATAATGGTTCACTGGAATGGCTGCAGAGGCTCCATTCAACCATTATTTTGTCAGGGGGGAAGGGCAGCAAACTCAGACAGGCCCAGCTGAACTATACCTCCCAACTGTCCAGATTTTCAAAGAATGAATAGATTTTTGCTTCTTATTTTTGGTTTGTTGTTCATAAAATTTGTAGTTTTAATTCCTAAATGATTTGCTAGAAGTCACTCAATAAGTTTCAGACTTCATAACCTTCAGAAAAATGCATGTTAAAGTAAGAGCTGTTCTATCAACTGTCTCAATTTATACAAGAGCAATTTTTAGTACTGTTTATATGTGCCCCCAATATATTTGGCCTTGTCCAGATTTATTGCATTAACAGGTTGAGAGGTACATGCAAATAAATTGCTTTATAGAATTAGGCATAGCCAACCTCTCAACTGTCCCCAATTTTTGGCTCAAAATGTTGCTCTTCCCCCTTATAATCCCTCCGCAAAATAGCAATTTTGGAAGAAAACATGGAGGGTTTACAATTAAGAAATAACTGTAATAATCAAAGTTATAGATTACTTGAAATGCATATAGATTCTTTTATATTTTGTCAGCTGCTCAAGGTAGCAGTACTAATATTAAAGTGTCCCTTCTTTGACAGGTAGCAGCTGTATTGTGTGTCTATTTTATATTTTTGCATCACATTTTGTCCATTTTTCATAAAATTGTGTGTTTTGGCAAATTAGTGACAAATCACTAAAGACTGAAGTTAGAAAATGACAGACATTTGAGTTTCAGATTTTATACCCTTCAGAAAATTCATACTAATGCAATACCTATTCTATTATCTTTCTAAGTTTATTAGAGCAATATTTAAAATTGTCCTTATTGTTGGGCCTTTGTCCCACTTCTGTGTATGGCTTTGTCCAGATTTCTTGCTCTTGAGGTTGAGAAGTATGACAAATGTGTCAGGGCCATCACAGTCAGCCAGAGAGATTTCAAATTGTGACATGCTTGTTGCACCCCACTCCCCATGTAGTGACTCTGGATGTGTCCAAGCAAGGCAAGGAGTAGTTGTATCTACCTTGGATGGGGAGGACACACTGCATAAGTACTACAGTGGCGTTTCATCTGTCCTTGATTTTGCAGAATGGTCTGGTTTCTGTCATATTTTTGTACTGTTGATTTATGCTTATTACTCAAAGTGCCTGTTGCTCTGTGTTTTAAGTAGCAATGCTTTAATGACCATAAGGTAAGCTTGTCTGAGATCGTAAGATGCAAGTAAGCTTTAATAAGCATACTGTTAAAGAATTGCCAACATTGAAAGCCTTTCTGTTGTTGCCATGCAGAGAATACTTGACTAGATAATGTATAAGCCTTGGGTATTAAAGGACAGGATTCCATTATTTTAAAAAGCTCATTACACTTGTTGGAGACTTCCAGTCATCTCTACAGACTTTACCCATAAACTAAACAGAATGCCAATCATGTGTGGTCCATAACCTGTACAGTAATCCTTTAAGCAATGTATCTTGAGCTTGTTTCTTGTTTGCTTTTCATTTTTACTTTTATCATGTTTTCCCCATGAAACAAGTTGTCAGGCAGCAGGTCTTTTTGGATAAGAAACATTTTTACAAGTGGGGGCATCACATAGATTTCTACTTTCAGCATGTTACTTGGTACTTTAATAAAGCTGAATATATTATAATTAGGACTGCAGTGCAAGGAGAAGTGGTTTGAGTTGAGTGCTTCTGGTTTTTCTTATACTTGATTTTGACTGGCATTCCAGTAATGTATTTAAAAGTAATTTATTTTTCATGCCTCACAACCTTTTGTTTCCATCTAGATATTAAGTAAGCTGTCATGCAGCCAATGCATTGAAATATTTTTATTCTTCTACACTTATTTTTGTCTTGATTGGACTTTCATAATGATGGTTTGCCACCCAGGGCAGCGTATTTAATTAAAGTTAGTTTTTTTGTGGTTTTGTGCATAGCTCCTCCCCTTTCTGGTTGACCACACCCCCTCCCCTTGACCCCACCCATTCAGCTGTCTCCTGCAGCCCCCCTGTGATTTGAAGTCACCAGCCACCACTGAAAAATATAATAAGATGATGAGAAGGGGAATGAAAAGAAAGTGGATGCAAACACTAAGGCTGATATTTAAATATCTTTTTTTTAAATTGCATAATTAGTAATATCAGCCTTTGTTATTTGTATGGTAAGGAATGTCAGCACACTAATTAGTCATAGTGTAATCTAACAATTTAAAATATTACTGCTTAATGGATTCTGAATGTCTCATGATTATGTGTAGTGTATTTCCTTTGGCACTCCATCTATATATTGACTGAGTATAGTGACTCTACTCGTTGTTTATAGCATTAAGTCCAAGTCATATATATTTTCTTTGTAATTTGTATAAAGAATGGCAAGTGTTATTATTTGAATCACTTGCTACACTGTGTTGTATTTGTTGTTTGCTGTTTGCTTCATAAAAAAAGTTCATAAAAAACTGGAAAAAAATCAATCTTCAAACACAACATTGCAACCCCTTTGTTTCTTTTTTGCAAATGAAGTTTAGTATAACAGAAGGAAAGCAGATGACATCCAGCTGATTAACTGACTGCACTGGATTTTACTTTGGTTCAGCTAACAAACTGACCCAATTTTATAGAGTGGCAGTTATATCTACAGCACTTTATGGGGGATGTCAGCAGGGTGTAACAATACTTTGTTTAGGGATTGACCAAATTATTGTCATTGGGTCAACAGGCAGCACACTTGTCTTTTGTGCCAGAAGAGTAGAAAATTGTGGGTTCTGTTCTAGGTGACTGGGTTTGTTTTCTATTACTGACACTATAGTGCAGTACTGGGAGAGCTTGCACTCCTGTGTGTGCCATTATTTCTATGAGATGTTAAACTATATCCCATCAGCTTGAGCTGGTGGTAGCCCAAGTGCGTGTAGAAGATCCCAGTATGCTGCAAAGTGTAAGAAAGCTTTATCAACAATATTATTCACATATTTACATATTTTACATAAAATTTGCAACATTTAACCTTAGCTTTCAACTGTAGCTGATTTTCCAGAACATCCCTGATTTTGCCTCATATTTTTATTCTGTCCCACATAGAGCGTCTTGTTTTCTAATTAATCACCGAAGATTAGAACAAGTCAGTCAGCAATGTCAGACATGACAGTATCATACTGAAAATGCATGTTGATTCAAAATCTGCAGTTAACTCTTGAAGTGAATTAGAGTAAAATTTATAAATTGTCCCTGATTTTGGGCCTTCTCACCCATAATTATTTTGGCTTTGTCCAGCATTCTTGAGCAAAGAAGTAGAGAGGTATGTATTTAACTTCACATTAAACAAAAAGAAACAAGGTTGTTAAACTCCTAACAATGAAAAAATAAATAACCCCCAACTTAACTGAAAATAAAAACACCAAAACCTTTTCTCCATACAGTACTTACATTTCCCTGAAAATTAAAATACGTTCCCACAATGCATTGTTTTAAACTTCCTTACCATAATATGTAAACAACAGTTACCAAAACCTTATTTAACTCATCTTGTTCTTTTTATAATTTATTTTACATGTTTCATACATTAATTTCTCTAAAGACTTTCAGTACAGACCTCACTTCTGTGAATTTGTGCAGAGTTGATAGAGTTAAATTCTCCTGGATGAGTTGGATGCTATTACCTACCATCTGATATTCTAAATGGATAAGTAAGTTATATATTTGCTTTATTATTTAGAGATTTGCTTGATTGTTTCTTCTGTTTGTTTTTTAAGTGTTGTTGTAGTCTTAAACTTGGTGGCTTTGGAATTGCCCGCCCCTGCTTTAAATCTGTTTTTGGTCACTGTTCCCAGTCCAACCTCATTTGATCACTCAGCATAGTGCAGTGAGATCATTTGAGTAGGACTACCCCTTTCTTCTTTGACTTTGAACACTTCTCCCTGTCTTATCTCATCAGCTCAGCATACTAAGTAGAGTTAGAGCATTTGGGAAGGCCAACCCCCTTAGTCCCCTAATCTTGAACTATCTTCTGTTTCCTCCCTCTCCACCTAAAAAAAAAAAATCTACATTTTATTCAGCTGCTTTTACTGTAACTGTGTTCTAAATACTTTATTACCTTATTTTTGCTGTGTGCTCTTAAATGTTCAGGTGCTTTTATTCTGGTGCATTTATTACTGATTTTTAGTAGCCTAATTAAATGTATCTGTTATTCTAAGCATTTTTAGCTTTGGCCTTAGCATTTGGGCTTTAGGCCAGTTACTTTACATTTAAGAAGGTTCATGTGGTTTATAGTCTTGTGGACAAACCCTTATCAAAACCCTCTCTCCATAAGTCCGCCCAAGCATTCGGAACACTATGTTTGGACAATTCCCATCACTTTCTCCTGGCAACCTGATTGACATGGGCATACTGAGACAATGCAGCAACTGCCTCATGTTTACTGACAGCCCTCTTCTCCTAGCACATAATTCTTCCACTTGCAAGAAATGCATGTACATCAGTAACCTGGAGTCCATGCTCATTCCCACCCCAGTCAGTACTCCTGACAAAGTGGAGATTGCCAGCACAAACCCCACACCACTCGCATCACACAGCCAAGCACAACAATGATCTGTTAATGTTAATAAGCTAATGTGATATTCCTCTAATTTTCACAATAAAAAAAAAAAAAAAAAAAAAAAAAAATAGACCTGGAATTCCCAAAATAAGTTGTCATGCATGGTAACTCTGCCACCCAGACATTGTTATGTTGTTTCTTAGTTCTGTTTTACGTAAGTATTTCTTTTATCAGGGCTAGATACCCAACAGTGTAAACCTTGTCTATAGATGATTGTCACTAAAGAAGTGACACCCTGACCACATGTGCAAAAATGGGAAAAGGGGTTGAAAAGTGGTTGTGGATGGATTTCTTTTTCTTTTCTTACTTTCTTTCTTTTTTTTTGTAATTTAGATTAAATTTGAAGATCACAAAGAATCAAAAGTTACTGTGCCATAAAAAAAAAAATGATTCACCTTGATATTACATATGTACAGTGACCACAGAACCCAATACATCACCAGCAAATTGAATAATGCGGTACAAACAACGAATAGACTTTAAACAGTCTCTGCAGCATACTCAGAAATATTTTCTCTTAGGAACTAAACATTTTTATTTGTCTACTATTAAAGCTAAGACAAATAGGATGTTAAATAAAGACAGACATTCCTGTGTTTACAAACTACAAAAAAATGGAATAGAAAAACAGTAGGGTTTTTCCTTTCACTTCAGCTAGAAGACATAATAGTTCTTTTGTACATAACCAGAGCTCTGCAAGGTTGTTTTCACATAGTTGATTTGAAAGGAAATATGTAGTTTTGTCTACTTTTAAAGCGTGCTTTATTTATAAAACATATATATATTTCAACTGTCCTGGTTTATGTATGTTTTCAATGTTATGTTATCAGTCACTGTTATTCAAAATAAGTTTAAAAAATGCTGCAAAATGACATTTTTTTGTAAAATGATACATTTCCTGATGACTCAGCACCTAGTAGCAAAACAACATTCCTTACCCAGCCTATAAAAGTGCAGTTTCAACAGTTATTATGCAAACACATTCGTGCATGTCCAGCTACTCTTACAGAGAATTACCTGCCGGATAATTTTTACTTTTCATTGTTGTGGAAATATGAGAATAATAGTTGCAGAATTAGATTTAGTAAGTTATTCTACTTGTTGAAAAAAACCCCAGTAAATCAGAAGTATAGGAAACATGTAAATAAAGTTGCTAGAAACGGTTACTAATTTCAGGAATGCCTTCAGACCTGCTTCTGGAGTTCACCCTGCATAAGTTATCACACAACAAATCAAAGCATTTGTTACCTGTTTTCAGTTGAGAGACAGCAATCATAGCGATTTGCAAATTAAAGAAACTGGCTAGGGCAATTGTATCTGTATTTATAAAACAAAGACTTGTCTACTGTTTGCCTCTACAGGCAGGTTGATATCTGAGTGAATGTAGTGTTTGATGCCTACTACAACTCAGGCATGGCATTTTCAGGAGGGCTTCTGTGATGGGAGGGCTTATTATAATTCAAGTGATTAGTTATTAAAGATCCGGATATCCTCATCACATGATGCTGGAAGCATGTTGCTTTAAATTCAGTTTACCCAGACATAAGCCAGGAAAGCAATGACTGTGTTCAGTTGCACACAATAGCCCTTGTAGTTGTTTTTCTGTCATGCCATTGCTCTGGGTGTAGTACTATATTTCCATAATAAATACTGTAAAAGTGTATTGTACTTTGGTGATCTTTTCTGTAAATATTATGCTTTCGTACTCTGTATTTAGTCTTTGACAAAATCCTGGATATGCTGCAGCCTCTAAATAGCAAACAAGGATAACACAAAATATATATTTTTAGTTTTGTTTTAACTCTGAATTGATCTGAAAGAATCTAAATGTAGATAGTTCTACCATATTAAATGACTTAACAGAAAATAAGGGATCATCTTTTGTGGGGATGTTATTATTCAAGATCTAGAAAATGATACTTCTTTAGCAGAAGCATCTACATTATTGCTTTAAATATAAACTAGAATTATTTTGTGTCTATAACTTGGAGGAAGTTTTGTGATAATACTTCTGTTTGAATCCTATAAGTGACAGGAATGATTTTTTATGAACTGACCTAGTCAATGTTTACTTTCACTTATGAATTGCTGTGCTGTCAATAAAGGTTGAGAGCATTGGAACTGTAGTGATACACAATATGGCTGCTACAATAAGCAGACCAGCTTAAGGTACCGCATTGGATAGAGTAGTTGAGTGGCTTAGGCAGCTGATAGATTGGACCAGAACTAGCAAGAAAGATGAAGGGTACATAGATGGAAGGTAAACCAGAGCCTGAAATGAGGGGAGAAAAGTAGAGCAGAGTTAATGGTTTTGTTTGAATGAAATGGGAATGGATCTGGTTAGCTGAGCACACAAGTGTAGGTGATAGTAATGCTCCATTTCTTGAAAGCATGGAGGAAATCCTTGAGGAAATGTTTACAAAAATATAATAAGATGATGAGAAGGGGAATGAAAAGAAAGTGGATGCAAACACTAAGGCTGATATTTAAATATCTTTTTTTTAAATTGCATAATTAGTAATATCAGCCTTTGTTATTTGTATGGTAAGGAATGTCAGCACACTAATTAGTCATAGTGTAATCTAACAATTTAAAATATTACTGCTTAATGGATTCTGAATGTCTCATGATTATGTGTAGTGTATTTCCTTTGGCACTCCATCTATATATTGATTGAGTATAGTGACTCTACTCGTTGTTTATAGCATTAAGTCCAAGTCATATATATTTTCTTTGTAATTTGTCTAAAGAATGGCAAGTGTTATTATTTGAATCACTTGCTACACTGTGTTGTATTTGTTGTTTGCTTCATAAAAAAAGTTCATAAAAAACTGGAGAAAAATCAATCTTCAAACACAACATTACAACCCCTTTGTTTCTTTTTTGCAAATGAAGTTTAGTATAACAGAAGGAAAGCAGATGACATCCAGCTGATTAACTGACTGCACTGGATTTTACTTTGGTTCAGCTAACAAACTGACCCAATTTTTTAGAGTGGCAGTTATATCTGCAGCACTTTATGGGGGATGTCAGCAGGGTGTAACAATACTTTGTTTAGGGATTGACCAAATTATTGTCATTGGGTCAACAGGCAGCACACTTGTCTTTTGTGCCAGAAGAGTAGAAGATTGTGGGTTCTGTTCTAGGTGACTGGTTTGTTTTCTATTACTGACACTATAGTGCAGTACTGGGAGAGCTTGCACTCCTGTGTGTGCCATTATTTCTATGAGATGTTAAACTATATCCCATCAGCTTGAGCTGGTGGTAGCCCAAGTGCGTGTAGAAGATCCCAGTATGCTGCAAAGTGTAAGAAAGCTTTATCAACAATATTATTCACATATTTACATATTTTACATAAAATTTGCAACACTTAACCTTAGCTTTCAACTGTAGCTGATTTTCCAGAACATCCCTGATTTTGCCTCATATTTTTATTATGTCCCACATAGAGCGTCTTGTTTTCTAATTAATCACCGAAGATTAGAACAAGTCAGTCAGCAATGTCAGACATGACAGTATCATACTGAAAATGCATGTTGATTCAAAATCTGCAGTTAACTCTTGAAGTGAATTAGAGTAAAATTTATAAATTGTCCCTGATTTTGGGCCTTCTCACCCATAATTATTTTGGCTTTGTCTAGCATTCTTGAGCAAAGAAGTAGAGAGGTATGTATTTAACTTCACATTAAACAAAAAGAAACAAGGTTGTTAAACTCCTAACAATGAAAAAATAAATAACCCCCAACTTAACTGAAAATAAAAACACCAAAACCTTTTCTCCATACAGTACTTACATTTCCCTGAAAATTAAAATACATTCCCACAATGCATTGTTTTAAACTTCCTTACCATAATATGTAAACAACAGTTACCAAAACCTTATTTAACTCATCTTGTTCTTTTTATAATTTATTTTACATGTTTCATACATTAATTTCTCTAAAGACTTTCAGTACAGACCTCACTTCTGTGAATTTGTGCAGAGTTGATAGAGTTAAATTCTCCTGGATGAGTTGGATGCTATTACCTACCATCTGATATTCTAAATGGATAAGTAAGTTATATATTTGCTTTATTATTTAGAGATTTGCTTGATTGTTTCTTCTGTTTGTTTTTTAAGTGTTGTTGTAGTCTTAAACTTGGTGGCTTTGGAATTGCCCGTCCCTGCTTTAAATCTGTTTTTGGTCACTGTTCCCAGTCCAATCTTATTTGATCACTCAACATAGTGCAGTGAGATCATTTGAGTAGGACTACCCCTTTCTTCTTTGACTTTGAACACTTCTCCCTGTCTTATCTCATCAGCTCAGCATACTAAGTAGAGTTAGAGCATTTGGGAAGGCCAACCCCCTTAGTTCCCTAATCTTGAACTATCTTCTGTTTCCTCCCTCTCCACCTAAAAAAAAAATCTACATTTTATTCAGCTGCTTTTACTGTAATTGTGTTCTTCATACTTTATTACCTTATTTTTGCTGTGTGCTCTTAAATGTTCAAGTGCTTTTATTCTGGTGCATTTATTACTGATTGTTAGTAGCCTAATTAAATGTATCTGTTATTCTAAGCATTTTTAGCTTTGGCCTTAGCATTTGGGCTTTAGGCCAGTTACTTTACATTTAAGAAGGTTCTTGTGGTTTATAGTCTTGTGGACAAACCCTTATCAAAACCCTCTCTCCATAAGTCCGCACAAGCATTCGGAACACTATGTTTGGACAATTCCCATCACTTTCTCCTGGCAACCTGATTGACATGGGCATACTGAGACAATATAGCAACTGCCTCATGTTTACTGACAGCTCTCTTCTCCTAGCACATAATTCTTCCATCTGCAAGAAATGCATGTACATCAGTAACCTGGAGTCCATGCTCATTCCCGCCCCAGTCAGTACTCCTGACAAAGTGGAGATTGCCAGCACAAACCCCACACCACTCGCATCACACAGCCAAGCACAACACACACACACGCACACACACACACACACACACACACACACACACACACACGCACACACACGCACACACACGCACACGCACACATGCATGCACACGCACACACACACACACACACACACACACACACACACACACACACACACACACACACACACACACACACACTTATGCAAAGGTCCTCAATAAAAACTTACCTAAACAGCCGACACCTCCAAAACACACACATAAACATTCCACACACAACACCAAACACATCACACACAGTAGACAACACAGTGTCTCACAAACACAGCCCATAAGGCAAAAAAAAAACCCATCACAGCCCACAAGACATAGCAATAAACCAAACACACTAGTCATTGGTGATTTAATTGTGAGACACACCGATGTCCCCTCACCAGGCTTGACAAAGAGAAGGTCACATTCAGTTGTCTGTCTGATGCCAGAATCCACCACATCACACAAACACTTAAGTCTTTGTACAAGTACAAGTATGACTTTGTCATTGTACATGTTGGTGTGAATGACTTGAGATGTACCTCACTGGATTATATGAAGAGAGACATGATTGAACTCTCAGAGTATGTGTTCCAGGCAGGTATGACCCTAGCTCTAAGCAGCATCCTACCTTCACTAAGAATGATGTCACAATATCAACAAAAAATGATTGACTTCAACAATTGGCTTAGTTTCTGGTGTTATTCCAAGGGGATCCAGTATCTGTCTGCCTGGGATGACATGGTTGACAGGCATTGAAGCTTTGCCAGAGATGGCCTTCATCTGTCACCACTGGGTTTCCGGATCCTTGCCAAGGCTCTTGTCTCCCCCATTGTGTCTTTTTTAGGCAATGTCCCAAAGACAAACCTTCCAACTTAAAAATCTGTCAAAAAACAAATTAAAGGTCATGCTGCTTAACGCTTGGAGCCTTAACCTGAGAATGGACACACTAGAGGCCTTCCTTACACTAGAAGATGCTGATGTCTGTGCAGTCATGGAAACTTGGTTTAGGGCTGCAGAGAGCACCCCTGCTTTTCCAGGATATTCCCCATTCCACACATTCCAACCTCACAATGAGGCCAAGAAGACTAAGGTGGTGGTATCTCTATCTTCATTAAGGCAGGCACACGTCCAGACTGGTTTGCCAGCATGGCGCACTGGAATTACTTCAGGTGCAACTGACAGTTGGCAAGATACCCATCCAAGATATAGCTAGCTATAGACTCCCCCATCCATGACTGAGGACACCCACTCCTCTTACCTGGATCTACTTGACTCCATCAAGGTACCCTCTAACAGCCTGATCCTTGGTGACTTCAACTACCCCACCATGGACCGGGTGAACTATTCTTGTACTAATGCACTCTCTCAATGATTCCTCGACTTCATCAGTTGTAATGTACTAGACCAGCTCGTCTCATCCCCTACAAGGGGAGATAGCATTCTGGACTTGGTTCTTACCAACATGGGTGATCGATGCACCATTCCCATAGTATGTTATTCCCTGATGATATCAGATCATTGGACTGTCTCATTCAAAGTTTCTCTCCCATCCCCACCCTCCCCAGCCATAATCAAGCTAAAAAACTTCTCAAAAGCTGACTACAATTCTTAATGGAGGGTATCTGTGGCTTCACACTACCACCCACTTCAGAGAATGCAGACAACTATGCTGACCATTATGCCAGTGCAGTATACAAGCATCTGTATAACTGCATGGACTCAGCCATACCCAATAGAACTAAAGCCTGCTCCTCAAGGAAACACAAACCTGTTTGGTGGGCATCTTCCATCAACAGGCTTTACAAAAAAGGAGGAAACTGTTGTCCAAGAGTAAAAGGGAACAAATTCCAAATTGGAAAATCTCCCTTCTTAGCCTCAACAAGCAAATTAGATCACTAGTGAAAACCTCCAAGGTCAATTATAATTGAAACTAGCCTCCATACCAAAGGGAAGCCATAAAGTCTTCTTCAGTAACATCAGGAACCTCTGTGGCAAAGCCCAGGTTTGTTCTGAATTAGTACTTAACAGCATCCCTTACACTGGTTCTGTGGACTTAGCTAACCTGCTAGCAGATAGGTTCAGAGCACACTTCATCCCCTGTACCCTCTCAAAGGCACTTTTGACATTCTCAATACTTGTCCCGCACCTCACATCTCGGTAGATCAAGTGTTACATGCCCTATCCAAGGCAAAGAACACAGCTACCATGGGACTTGATAGTATCCCAGGATGTATTCTGCACCATCTCCAGCAAGAACTGGCTTTGCCATTGAGCACCCAACTCAACCACTGCCTAAGTACTGGCTTCATTCCAGCAGAATGGAGAACTGCCATTGTCATCCCCTTGCACAAAGGTGGTGCTACTACTGACCCTGGAAACTTTCACCCCATTAGCTTGACAAGTCTGATTTGTAAAGCCATGGAACATATTATTATGGATCTCATAAACAAGGACATAGGCAATCTCCAAGCACTTGACCCCACCCAGTTTGGATTTGTCAAGAACAGATCTTGCCAACTGAACCTGGTTGACTTCTTTGAGACTGCTACCAAGGCCCTGGATGAGGGAAAGTCAGTACATGCAGCGTACTTTAACTTAGCCAAGGCCTTTGACACAATCCCCCACTTGGGCATCATCGAAAAGCTAACACAACTTGATGTAAATCCCTTTCTCATCAGGTGGGTGGCCAACTGGCTCACCGACAGGACCTTCAAAATAAAAATAGGTGCCTCCACCTCTGATAGCAGACCTGTCACTAGTGGAGTTCTTCGGGGATCTGTCCTGGGACCCCTACTATTTGGCATCTATTTCCCAGAGGTCCAGGCAAAGACAAAAAGCCTGTGGCTGACCAAGTTTGTGAACGACTGTAAGTTGGGCACTGTCATTTTCTCCTCAAATGATGTTAACATACTGCAAGAGGGTCTCACAGCAACTAATGACTGGTGCCAAAGTCATGGCCTCAAGCTAAATGCAAAAAATGTATCATCATACCATTCAGCAAAAACATGACCCCTATTGATTACCACATCAATGGCAACCCCCAAAGCACGCAACCTGTGGTGAGAGACCTGGGCACTAAGGTTGATAAGAACCTCACATTCGACCATCATGTAGGGACAGTGGTCAGAAAAGCCTTTTACTTGGTTCTTCTCATAAGTAAAGGGATTGTATCCAGAAAAAAGGAGGTTATTACCTCTCTGTACCCCCCTCATTAGACCAATAATTGAGTATAACAACCCTGTATGGAATATACCTCTCCAAATATCTGCACCAACTGGAAAGGCACTGAAATACCTCACAAAGTGAATCCATGGCCTCCAACATCTGTCCTATGCTGACAGGCTCAAATCACTATCACACTACTTGGTATGGTACAGATTGCTCAGGGTTGATCTGTGTCTTGCATACAAGGCAATTTTGGGCCCTGCCCTACTAGAGATGCTCCATATCCATAAGTCTAATTCCTCAAGCACTACCCACTCAAAAGGCCTTAATCTAATATGCAACATCAACAAAACCTGCTGGAGAGACAGTTTTGTCTCCCAGAGGCTGCCCAGTCTCTGGAATAGACTTCTCATACACATGAAACAGAGCACCTCGCTGATCCTCTTCAAACACAACCTTGATGAGTGGATGGGAAACCATACATTTGTCCCCAGGGGTTCCACCTGTGTCCCTCATTGACAGGGGTGATAGGTGCTGACTGAAGTTTCTTTTTGGGGATGAACTTTTGGCTAGGCTTAGAAGGGCCCTAGGGCCATTTGCCTAGTAACCTCCTATGATCCTAAATATATATTGCTAAAATCCTCATGTTTAACCTCAACCAATTTTTTTCCCCAAAAAACTTTCTCCCTCCCACAAATAACTAAAAAATGTCTCATACTTTCCTCAGTTTGCAGTTATGGCATAACATTTCTTCTAATTGCGTATACTTCGTTTGACCTTTCACTGATAGCGCACTCTACATTAACATCCATTAAACATCTTGTACATCTTTCTCATTCTTAAACATTTCCTGCCTAGTCAGTATAGATTTTCTTCTCCTTGCTCATCTTTTCCTATGGTCTCTTATAAGAAAAAGCACTTTCATTACTTTCTCATATCACCTATGCCTTTTTTACCCCTCGTTTTCTAAGCTTCCCAGCTTTACCTCATATACTTACTTCCCCATAATCATATTCATCTCTTCCCAGTTTCTTTTCCTGCCCATCAAACCCTCCCATATCTCCCCTTATATATTCCACGCTCTCTTCTCCACTAAATCCTTCTCCTTCTCCTTTGTCCTATCTTCTCTATTATCCAATACAATTTAATGATGCCAAATGTATTGTTGGGTATATCGTCCCTGATCCTCCTTTACTGTTTCTTATAAAATAATATCTGCGCTTCACAGTTTGATTTCTATTTCAATCACACTTGTCTTTGGTGCTTGGAACATCAGAAGACTGTGGGCTCTATCCTCAATCCAAACATTTATATTTATATTCAAATGTATGAATTACAGTGCAGAGTAAGGTGGTTGGCACCCTCCTGAAAATGATAAGGATCCCATGACACTTATCAGAAGAGGAGTACAATGGTTTCTTCTTGGTGTCATGACATACATTCTGCTAGTCAGTATAACTATTGCCTCAAGCCTCCCCTGAAAAAGAGCTATAGGATCAGCAGCATCTACCAAATCAACGAAATGTAAACAAACAGGCAAATACATAAATAAATGTTTAATACTTCATCACACATTCATAAGCAGTACTGCTCAGAGATGCAGTAAAGGTTTCACAAGTGTATTATAAATTAACTTGAATGCAATTGAGTTACTTCTTTTGACAATGAATATTTACCAGGACAATTAAAAATATTACATCAAAAAGTTAAATTTAATTTTCTGTATTTTTCTGTATACCGTCTTACATAAAAAAATGTTTATACTAGCCTTCTATAAACAATTACAAGTGTGTGTGTGTGTGTGTGTGTGTGTGTGTGTGTGCGCGCGCGCGCGCGCGTGTGTGTGTGTGTGTGTGTGTGCGTGTGTGTGTGTATTCATGTGTTTGTTAACTCACACTGACAGAAACAGTCTAATCAGAGGGTCTGTTTTTTCCCCTTTTTCCTGGAATTACTTATTTTGACTATTGTTTGCCCTTTCATTTTCTTACAGATGAGGTTTATTTTATTAGTACGTTAACACATTCTGAGGTTTGAGTCTTGTCCTGGTTATAACATACCATGTGCAAAAGGAACTCAGCATAAGTGTGTTGCTGTTCTCTTTCCAAGACATACCCCTCACTTTATTGTTCTTAATACTTGTTTATTGGACACATTGCTTGCATACATGTTAATCATATAGTAAATTGAATATTCAAGTCAGTTTGCTTCACTGATGAATATATAAATCCTACAGACTAATTCAAGCATGTGATAACTAACAATTCAACATGAAGTAACTTTAAAAGTACAACACAAGAATATATATATATATATATATATATATATATATATATATATATATATATATATAAAATGTTTGTGTGTGTATCAGAAATAAATGGAAAATAAATAGTACTAAGATTGTATACATTTTTGGAAGTGCATCTCTGTTTTTTACTTAGTAACCTATATCACACTGGCTGCTCTGCTGTGTTCTTAGATATTAAGATATATTGCAATGCTGTTTCCGCTGTTATCTGTAAATTAGTTTTTTTGAAATATGAAAAGCCTTTTTTATTTCAGAGGTATTATTTTAGCTTGAATATGACCTGTCAGGCCCACTAGAATTTTCAGAAAGGCTTTGTCCCTATGGAATGTATGACTGCAATGGTCATCCCCTAAACAAAGATGGAAAGTGAACTACAGACTCATAAGTTAGACTAATCTTATATGCAGGGTCGTAAAAAGAATTAAACAAAGATGGAAAGTGAACTACAGACTCATAAGTTAGACTAATCTTATATGCAGGGCCGTAAAAAGAATTAACTTGGACCTGATAAATAAAGACATAGAAAATCTTCAAACACTGAGCCTATCCTAGTTTGCTATTGCTAAGTGCAGATCATATCTAGTAAGCCTGGTGGACTTCTTTGAGAAGGTCACAAATGCTATGGATGAAGGCAAAATGGTGCATACCATGACATGGCAATGGCATTTAATACAATACTTCACTTAGATATTATAGACAAACTCACAGATTTAGGCACAAATCTGCATGTCACCCAATGGATAGCCATATGACTCACAGATGGGGCACATGGAGTTAGAGTAGGGGAATCCACCTCTATCAAGAGGACTGTTACTAGTGGTGTCCCAC
The DNA here is from genome assembly GCF_019279795.1 of Protopterus annectens. Lineage (NCBI taxonomy): Eukaryota > Metazoa > Chordata > Ceratodontiformes > Protopteridae > Protopterus > Protopterus annectens. The sequence continues at coordinate 392,523,023 of NC_056738.1, read as the reverse complement.
AGGGCTTGGTACTGGCACCTTTCCTGTTTGAACAATACTTCTCCGAAGTCAAGACAAATGTAGATGGCATTTGGCTCAGCAAATTTGTTGATGACTGAAAATTGGGTACATTCACTGAAACCCCAAAAGATGTAAATGTCCTCCAGGAAAGTCTGACACAGACAAATAACTGGTGCCAAAGTCATGGCATAAAATTCAATTAAAAAATACATAATTATACCCTTTGGGAAGACAACCACCCCTGCAAATTACAACATTGATAGCACTCCCCTAAGCGTAGACCCAGTGGTATGGGGCTTCAGAACCTCAGGTTGACAGTAATCTAAACTTTGATCACCATGTGTTTGTGGTGGTGAGAAAATCCTTCTGTGTGGTATAACTTATAAGTAAGCATCTGGCATCCAGATCTAAGGAGATCATAGTCTCATTATACTCAGCCTTCATTAGACTAATAATCAAGTATAATGCACCCATTGGCATGTACTTGACTATGCATTTGCAACAGCTGGAGCAGCCACAGAGGTTCCTCCCTAAAATAATACAGGGTGTAAATAAAATGTCCTATGTGGACCACCTCAAAGCCCTGTCCCTGTACTCAGCCTCCAACAGACTACTGAAGGATGATCAAGGCTTAACATATTTGCAAAACAAACAGCAGTAGAATTACCTGATCTAAAGATCTAAACCTCATCTGCAACATAAATAAAACATGCTGGGGGGACAGGTATGTGTCTCAGAGATTATCCCTTCTCTGGAAAAAAACTCCCCACTCATGTGAAGCATAGATCTTCCCTAAGGCTATTCAAACACAATTTGGACATATGGATGGGAAATTGCAAATTTACCTCTGACTTACTGCCTATGTTCCTTATGATCAGGGGCAGCTTGTAGCTAGCCTAAGGCATAGGCATATACCAAAGCCATTTTAGTCCATGGACATTAATAAATGTGAAAATTGGGGCATGACTGGCTAGACTTAAAAAAGGCTCTAGGCCACTTAGCCTAATAACCTCATATGATCCTAAGGAACAGTGAAACATATCTCACAGTTTACCAAGAAACCCAGGATAATGTGCATTATCACATCTGTTTTCTTTTTTTTTTTTTTTGTATTTTAGGCATGTAGACTAGCCATCCTACAAAAGACTTTGAGCATTACATCATTCATTAGGGTTAGAACTGAACATAAGACAGTTAGATAAATACAGAACTTTATGTGTAAATTTTAACAGAATAAAAGACAAATGCTTGTTGAATTATAGTCATTTTGGGATACAAATCACCCCCAGTGTCTTGCAGTTAACCCTTCTATCATATTACAATCCTGCTGTGGCTTGTGCTACAAGTTAGCAGTTAAATTAGTTAGTGAAAACTATACGTTAGTTAAGAAAACACTGAGTATCTGAAAGAGGGCATTAACTCGCATTACGTGAGATGCATATTAGCAATGTAGAGACTACTTAACCTGGGAGGTTGTTCATTTAACTAATAGGGTGGGGGTCAGGCAGTGCAGCTTTCAACAAAACTCTTCTTTTTGAATTTTTGCAATTGTTGTCCCCTTGGAAAATAGCCGAAGGAGTGAGTAGTGATACTGAGTTGTATTTTAATTCAGGACTACCATCCATGATGACGAATCCTGACCATTTCTCTAAAGTGGTTATGATGGATAGAAACCCTTTGTTGGTACATATAAAGGCCACTGATACAGTGAACTTGAAGATGGGCATGCGAGATATGGAGAATAACCTTTACGACTTGAAACACTTCCAATTACAACATTTACATATGGAGACTTGCCTTCATTTCAAAGTGGTGCCGAGAATGAGAGTTTTCAAGATGCCATCTATGGTACCCAGTATTCTGAACTTCTTGTTAAATGGCAGCAGCTTAATTTGGAGGTAAGCCTAAATTATATCAGGCTGTTAGTTGATTTTTTCAAACCTGTTGAACTGAAGCTTCTTGAGGAGGTTAAACAACAACAAGCTGTCCTCAGTACAGTTGCCCCACTGAAATGTTTGAGATGTCACTTAATGAGATGCTTGATGGTGTTGCTCTATATGAGACTTGATTATTAGCACAGAAGAACAAAAAGTTGAGTAGAGACATTCGTGATTTCAAAAGTGGGTATGTGTTCTCTTGGCCTAGGGTGGAGAGAAATTATATCAGTACCGTGAAACAGACTACAGTCAACAGTATACTTGTGGCAAAACCGGTCCAAATCTCTATTCCCAGTCTATGACAATGGACGTTAGGAGAAAGAGTTCCTCAACCACTGTGAATCAGGTTTTTCCATCAGTTCCACTTCCCATACCCCAGGTGTCCAGCAGAGTGAAGGAATGCTCAATAAGCAGGGGTAAGAAGAGGAGGAAATATTCTTTGGAAGCCAGATAGCACAAGACAATCAAGCAGATGTGGCAGTCAATCAGGAGTCCATAATTTGGAACATTTCCAGAAAGACCTTGGCAGACCCTCAAGTTTCTGTACTGAGCAAAGGTTTGTCTTTTATACTTGCTCAAAGGGCAGATCTTGTGGATACTTCATTGATTTAAGACTATTTATTAGGAATGTGATGCTCACAACTATGTTTGGTGAAAATAATAGTATGGCTTGTTTCAGAAAACCCAGTTCCTTTGTAGCTTCTTTACATCTGACCTTGGAAGTGTTTGGTAAGTTATGTGAAAATGATTTATTTGAAGTCTTGGAATCCAATAGGCATGGTTCTACTTTTCACAATCTCACCAAAGTAAAACATACAGCTCTAAGCCAGTTAAAGAACAATATGGATATTGTCATTAAGTTAGCAGGCAAGGGGTGGTCTATTGTTGTTATGGATCATGCTTTTTATATTACATCATTGAATAATATGCTTTCAGATAGTTCCACATGTGCGATAGTTGCTTACACTCAGGCTGAAAACATGATTTACTTTGTACATAGAGCCACCCAGGATTGTCTATTGAGTGGGCTCATTACCCTAGAATGTTCCAATTATTTGACTGTGGAACATCCATTAATACCTATCTTTCAGGGTCTTCCTAAAATTCATAAGGGCCCTGTATGCCCACTCTTCAGACCCATTGTGTCAGGGAAGGGTTGGCTCACTGAACCTTTTTCAATCTATTTGGATAAACAATTAAGAAGGGTTCTTGATACATATATTGTTCTTAAAGATTCTAAGCAGTTATTGAATGATCTGTTTCAGTTTACAGATAGCTATATTTTATCTTCTGTTTGTTTTATGGTGACATTGGATGTTACATCCTTATTTGCTGTCATTCCCAATGCAGAAGGGATAGAGCTGGTCAGGATATTTTTAACAATGCACAGCCATATGGATGTCAAACATATCGATTTGATTTGTATTTTTATAGAAATTGTCCTGGAAAACGTGTTCCTTTTTGACCAGGAGTATTATCTACAGAAAACCAGCATAGCTATGGGCACATCTTGTGCTAACAGCTATGCCAATATGGTCCTGGCTTAATGGGAAAGTAGTTTTGTGCTGACCTCTAATCGGTTTCAGCCAAATGTGAAATTTTATCGTCGATTCATGGACGACATATATTTGATATTGGATGGTCCCACTGAGATCTAGGAGGACTGTGTAGAGTTTTTCACACCACCACATCCTTTTTGAAATTTATGATGAATTTTTCATCCAGCAGTATAGAGTTTTTGGATGTAAGAGTCAGTAAGTTGCCTGGTGTGTTATTCTCCATGGGTTTGTTTAGGAAATCTGTAGAAGAAACACACTTCTACACTGGAGGAGCATGTATCCAAAATACATCTTTGACAATGCTTTGAAGGACCAGGGTATTTATTTATTTACTGGGAAAGTCCAACTTGGAACAAAGCCAATTTTCAGTGGAGGCCCGGGGAGAAACACTCCAGACACACATGTCTTGTAACATGGGTAGAAACTGGAGCACCTGGAGGAAACCCACACAAACGCAGGGAAGACATGCAGACTCCACACCAAAGGCACTCCAGCTGAGAATCGAACCAGAAAACCTCTTGCTGTGAGGTAACAACACTACCACTGCACCACTGTGCTATCTCTAGGTTAAATAGCAAGGCTGATTTTAGAAGAGACCTTAGTTGTCTCTAATTAGAGTTTCTGGAAAAGTGATATTCCAGTGCTGAGATACAAAAAGTGCATAAAGCTTTTGGAGAACTGTGTAGGAGCAGGTCTAGACCCTAATTTTCTGAATTTGTATCATCTGAATTTGTTCATGTTTACCTAAATGGTGAACCCCCCCCATTTCCTTATTTTATATCAGTGATGTTAGACAAGTCACCGATGTTATTAAGAAACATTGGTCAGTGTTGCTAACTAATAAGATTAAACAGGTAGTTGGGGTTCAACCATATTTTAGGTTTAAAAATAGGAAGTCCCTGAAAAGACCTATTTGTTATGGCAAAAAGGGCCTTGATTGAGATCCAGTGGAAGGACGGATAGGTAACAGGGTTTGTCAGAAGTATAATTATTGCTCTTTTGTTGATACCAGCAGTGTGTTTATCCATCCTGATACCAACATTAGGTTTGATTTTGATGTTTCAGCAGACTGCCAAGCTGGGGACATTGTCTATCTAGCTCACTGTAAAATCCGTAGATCATTTTATGTTAGCAAAATGAATAGGACACTTATAGAAAGGATCAGGAAACATTTGTACAGAATACATATACATGATGACTCTAATGCATTGGCCAAGCATATAATTGAATGTGGCCCTATGGCCCTACACATAAGTTCAATTTTTTGGTTTTAGAAAAACTTAAATGAGATCTATGTATTGATGATTTTTATAATTCCACTGAAAAGGTGGAGTTGAGATGGATTACTAGACTCCATGAGGATAGGGGGTCAGGGCTGATTGAAAAAATACAGTGAAACCCATGTTAAAGTCTCATAATGTTTACAGATTGGTGTTGGCATCTTTAATTGTTTAATGTTTGGCCATGCTGTCTGCAATTTGTCTGAGGGTTCATAGTCTGCACTATGTGCATTTGGGGTTGTGTTCTTAGACATGACTGGTTTGTTAGGAAGAGCAAGGTAGTTCTGTTTCAGTCTTTGAACATTCTTGGGCCACTGTAGGTCAATTATGTGGTTATATTTTCTTCCCTTAGTGTTGTTGTCATAGTCAGGTTTTTAATGAGTATGTTTCTGTATCAGTTTCTGTAGCTCAAATGAACTTTTTCATCTAAGAAGTTTTTATCTATGCATAGGTTGTTCGTTTTGTACTATATTATTGTTTTGCGTGACAATCTAGTTATTCATCACTGATTTGAGTGGTGAATGTCTTTGTCTTTCTGATTGGTTCTTGAATGTCTTGCCTTAGATATTATTGGTCCCCATGAGGGGTGTTGTAGTCGATTTCTGTTGGCCATGGTGAGACTGTAAACTCTCTTTTGGCCATTGAATGTTTTGTTGGTCATCTCTGCAGTTTTAGCCTTTTTTTTCCTTTGGTGTTATTGTCTAGATCTATTGTTTTTTAATTTCCTTCAACAAAGGTATGTGCCTGCTTGAATCAATCATTTGCAGGTGGAGTGACTTTCTTGGTTGGGTTTTTTCTTGTTTTTGTTTGTACTGGTGTCATTAGGAAGATAAGATGTTTGACATGTAGTGTATGCCTTATGATTCATATTTTATGTTGACTGGTGATGTGTCTGTATTTATTGATCACAGATGTGAATAGGGACTGCTTTCTTCTTTTGATTGGCTTTTGAACATTATATCTCACCAGAACTGGTTATCTATGAGTGTTAGAAGCCATATACCATTGACTGTTGAATGTTTTCCTTACGTCTTCAGTAGATCGAGCGAGTACACTTTTTTCTTTTTTGTTTTTATTTAAGCTTGATGGATTTGGTTTATAATTGTGAATTTTTGCAATAAATGTTTGTTGTTCAGTTTTAGGCTTTACTTTCTTTTAATGCTATATTGGTTTCTTCTTGGGAAGTTGTTTCATGGATATGACAAGGTTTTAATTTCTTAGTATTGATTCTTAAGTTTGATGTTTATTAGTTTATTAATGGTATTCATTTCATTGGCATCAGCCAGTATATAGTCTGAGTGACTGATTTAAGTCAGTGTTGTTATTGGGTGAGTGAACATTTTGTACTGTATAGTCATCTTCTTTTTTAGCATCTGTGTGCAGGCTAAAATGTGATTGGATTTGGTGAGGGCATTTGCTCAATTTGTATTTAGCCATTGGTTGACTGAGTGCCAGTTGGCTATATGGCCTTAGGTCTTGCCAAGTGTAGGTGGTCCAGACCAAAGGAGGTGTTACTATTCCCTTTTCAAATGGCTTTATACTATATTGTACTTTGATTAGTTACCACTAATTAGGAAGTTATTTTCATACGACAATTTTGTTAAATGATTAATTGACTGTAGTTTAAATGTATGGATATCAGAAAATGTTTCATGATGGTCTGAAGAAGGGATTGTTATTGCAAAAGCACTTACCTTAATTTTATTTGTTTTGCTAACTGGAATAAATCTGTTGTTGGTTTAAATTCTGCCATGTCCCTGTGTATCCCGACCTTTTTTGCATCCTGTACAACTCAGGAAAACACCACTTTGTAGAGGGCACATTCACTGAAACAAAATTCTGATGAGTTTATTTCTGATTAAATAGCCCAAATCCTAATTTTTTAATTAGCTTTATCCACTTCGTTAACTATTTCTTTTTCAGAGCATATTTGACTATCAGTTTTAAGACAGCATAGTTTTGCTGAAGTTACTTCATGAGTAGGTAAGCTGTCCAGGGATGAAATAGACTTTACTATTGCAAGATGGCGGCATTTGAGATATGTTTCACTTGGACTTTGGTAGTAATACTATTTGGTGCCTGATATTTACTTGAGAAAAGCATTTGATTTGATTTTGACGAATTAAAATACAGTCTTATGTACATGAGACATACCTGTAATGAATGAAAACTTGGCTGACATTTAGTATCAACTATAAGGACTGAATTATCTGCAAGATGCATTATAGAATTATCAGCATATTCAAATAGATTTCCTTTATCATGGTAGTAGATTATGTAATTTATGAAAATTGTAAAAAGAAATGGACCCAGTACTGTGTCTTAAGCAACAGTAACAGATTAGGAGAGGAGGGATAATATGGTTCCAGCTAATAGATTAGGGTCTGTCCTTTTGGTAGCTAGTGAACCAGTGGCAGTAAGAGAGAGAGACCACAGATGCACTGAATCTTGAAATCTGTAACAAGATCAAAAGTGCCATTACTTCAAGAAACTGTAAGAGCATGCCAGTTATGAGTCCATTGTTTAAATGACCACAGATGCATTGTAAAACATCAAGTATTAGTATCATAGTTAAGTCTGAAACCATGTTGTAAGCAGGAAGTAAAATTGATATTTACAGAGTGAAGAAACAATTTCTGAAAGAAAGAGGGCTTTTGATAAAGGAACAAGGGATAATAATCATTTAATGATATTGAAGAACTCACTGTATATAGGGGAACAATGAATACCTTTTTTGAGATATTAGGAACTGTCTCCCTTTGATAGCTATAGTAGTTGGTATTATGATTGTAATTTATCAGCTGATACAGACCCTAGACTAATGCAGACACTAGCTTGTATAGAAATTTGTATGCTTGATTAGATGAGGGTGACTGAAGAGAGATGGAAAGACAATCACATTGTGAGAAAGGAAAACAATCAATTTTCTGGTTACTGTCCATTAATAATTTTTACAGAATCATTAAACTACATTCCAAACTGAGTGACAATTTCATTATCATTGCATTAGGAATTAGAAAAGGACTGGAGTTATGATCAGGGTTAAGCAGTTTATTAGTACTATCCCCAAACTTCTGAGGGTTATCAGCATGAAGATATATCTCTTTCAGGGGAAAAATTCTTTTTACTGGTGAGTATTAATTTTTTTGCTAGTTTTGAAGGTTCATCAGACTGATTTTAAGTTTGGACAGGTGGTAAATAGTCCTGATGCCTTTGTGGGAATCATGACTTTTACTTGGGAACATATTTTTATACAGATGTTTCCCTCTTTTGCCAGAGTCTGTCTCTTGGTTGGGCATCATATAACTGCTAGACTTTTTTGCTCTTTTGTTTAAACCTTACCTGGTACCTGTCCTGGTGGCAAATGTGCATCAGGCTTTTTTATTAGCTTAGTTTATAGGAGCATAATAATTATGCTTGCCTCTTAAGCTATACTGATAAGCCGAAATAAGAGTGAAATATGCATATAACCAATGATACTTTCTGTGCTTAGTGCCTAGTTTGACACTATGCCTTTCAAAGCTTTGTGATAAAGTAACTTCTTAGCAAGACAATGCTCTTTGCCAAGTATGAGATTCTCTGTAATACTGTAAGCTGCCAAGTGAAAATGTTGAGCTTGACTAATATGTATTTCATGTGTTTTATGGTAAATAATGCAACATCATAACTATAATCATTGCTAAAATATTCATTGCACCATAGTACTGGCATTTCATGTTTTTTATTAAGGGGAAAACCATTTAATCTGCAGAATAGACCACAATTTTCATAATGGCTGTTTTCCCTCAAATCTGAGTACCTGGGTGCTGTGAATCTGAATTTTTTTCTTTAAAACCCTAGTGTCATATTGAAAATTGTACAACTGCTAAAATGCACTGTAGAACTGCCATGAAACAGCATCACTCTGTTCCGACAACCTGCATATCCTGAATAGCAAACAAATGAACAACTAGAAGAATACATATATAAATATTTCAGCTTTTAAGTCTTTGAGCCTGTCATTCTTCAACCTGCATATCCTCATAACAAGGATGACCCAAATTGCAAGATTTGTGGGTCAAAACCAAATGGGAACTTCTCTAGGTAATGACTGCAGTAATTCATAAATCTCCACCATAAAAAACAGAGGAGTTTTGCATTAATGTGTCTTAGTTTGTGACATGCTGATGCAAACATTTTGTGTGTCAGGGATACATGGTAAGGCAGAGAGATGTAATATCACAACAAGGTGCCATTCTGTGAGCTGCATAAGCTTCATTGCAAAGTTTCATGACAAGGACTGATAGTATGTCTTCTGTGGTGCAGTTATACAAGAAATATTACATCCCAGGCACATCATGTATGAGTTTTATATGATATAGGCCTGTCAGCCTTCATGATAATTACTTACAGGTGTCCCCTTGTGAGTGATAGAAGAAATATGAAACATGTCACAGGGCATATGGAGAATAAATGATTTTCATTCTGCAGGAGAACTTGTTTTGCAGTGGGTGTCACATCTGTATTGTATGTGTTATCTCTGTCATTCATCTCATTCTACAAAAAAGTTTGGGAAATAAAGACACTTAAAGACTCTTATTCTTAATATATAGCTGTGATATGGCAGCTAATATGTCTAGTGCCTCGTTATGCACAGACAGTATGGCAATTTAATAGTTATAGACTAAAACGTAATAAAATACTTCTTTATTAAAACTTTGGCTTGAATTAATTCAAAATGTAAAATGCGTATTACACAACATCCATAGGTAATGCTAACACATTCTTATAATGTACACAGACTTGGCATCACACTATCTCAGCATTTTACAGTCTAGGTGGAGATCCATTGGCTATTTCCAAAACTGCGGCATTATTGGAAGAGCATTTTGTGATATTGATATCAGTATTCATTTTGAAGTATTACTTACAGCATGATTGAAAACTAACTTGCATTAATGTGAATTTTATGGTAGCACAATTGCAGAAATGAAAGTGCATATTAACTCCATTCCACAGCACAAAAAGAACTAGAACAAATGTATTTTAGTGTTTCTTTACTAAATCCATTCCCCGTATGCAGAATGATTCCCTTTGCAACATATAGTGCAACAAAGCTACTGTAATAAAAGTATATTACATCTTAATTGAAAAAACAGGGTATTATAAACAAGCTGGTAGGAGATAGAAGAACTATGACATTACAGCAGCATTGCAGTTTATAAAGAGATGCATTTTAGAATGAAGGGAAAGTGGTATGGAATTAATCGGAAAATAATACTCTTTTATTCCTTACTTTTGATGGGGCGAAATTAATCCTCCTCAGTATTCACTGATATCGTTAAAAATCACTTTCAGTAACAGGCATACCTCTCTGCCTCTTAGCACAAAATATCTGGAGAAAGACTAAAATAATTGGGGTGAAAAGCCCCGAAAATAGGGACAGAATTTAAATATTGCTATTATAAATTTAGAAAGTCACTAGAATAACAGGAGTTGTGTTACCTTGTATTTTTTGGGTCTATATTATAACATCGAATTTTATAAAGCTCAAATGTTATAATATCGAACTAGTTTTGTTGAATGCTGAAAACAGCGAAGGTGCAGGACACCAAATTCTTTCCCAGGGAAAGAATTTGGTGGGCCGTTGCTGTGGCTTCGCTGTTTTCAGCGTTCAATATGTGGGAACGTTACGGGTCGGGTTCAGGTAAGTGTGCAATTGTGTGTAGGTTAGGGTTAGGGGGTGGGTTAGGTGAGTTAGGGTTAGGGAGCGGGTCAGGTAAGTGTGCAGTTGTGTGTAGGTTAGGGTTAGGGGGCGGGTTAGGTAAGTTAGGGTTAGGGCGCAGGTGAGGTGAGTGTGCGATAGTGACGGACCTTAGGGTTAGGGTTGGGTTAAGGTAAGTGGATAGCTAGTAGTGTATGTAAAGTTTAGTTTAGGTTTAGGTGTATGATTTTAAGTGTATGTGTGTGGATTGCTGTTTTTTGTGTGTGTTTGTATTGTGTGTATGTTTCTCAGAATAGCGATTTTTTTTTCCCCTGGGAAAAAAAAATCACTATTCTGACTGTTTAATGTTTGCGGATTTCGGTGTTTAGGGTTCGATGTTGTAATATTTGATCTTTGTAGAGTTCGATGTTATAATATAGACCCGCATTTTCTGAGGGGTATAAAGTCAAAACTCAAATGTACATCACTATTAAGTGACTTCAATCCTCAGTGATTTGTCAAAAAAACACTCAATTTATGAGGGACAGACCAAAAATATGAGACAAAAATCTGGACATTCTGTAAAAATCTGGAGAGATATAGTCACAGGTCACTCATTTAATGTTTGATATTTTGAAAGAAACCCTTCAGATCTGATCTTTTATTACCCTTTGTATGGAGTTTATAATATTTTTTATATTTTACTGGGTTTTCTCTGAGATTCCAGTATCTTATATCTTCCACAAATGCTGTTTTATTGGCAATCGAAATGTCATTTTGTATTACATTTTCTTTACCCTTGTGGTTTGGATTGTGGTTGAAAAGGATCTGCGTTAGCACTTTCTTAACTTATTAACAGTTTTATTTTAAATACATTAAGAAAGACTAACAGCATCATAGTATAGACTACATCATTGGGAACAAGCTCATATAACACACTAGGATGTGTTCTCAAAGTTTTTCAAAGCAGTATCCACAGAATCATATTTACTATCAAAGGACGATAATATCACAATAACCTATCTCTTACAGAACATGCTTTTCCCTAAAGACTGCCTATTTAACTATGTAGCATCAAATTGGTACAAGCATTCATTCTGGGTCTTAAAGATGTTTAAAGTATATATGGTGCAGTATAAAAATGAACTTCAACACTGTATGATTTCAGTGACATATAAATTAATTTTTGGTTATAATCTTTAAACACTAACAGCTACCACCCTCTGTAATCACAAAACCAAGTCCTTTTTTCTGCTTTCCTTAGCGTATAATATACGCATTACAAATGGCTGTATCTGCTCATAAGAATCTCCTTCTCCCAAAAACACTTACAATTGTTGTGTCAGCAAGCCTCAAAGTCCTGCCAACAGCAGCACACAGCACAGGAGGAAGACAGAAGCATGATTTTGCAGTGTCTTACACAACTGGTAAACTGTCATTCCTTCTCCTACATGGTAGTCCAGAAATGGCTTTACTCATAAAGCAATAATTCTTACCCCTGCTTCCCTTACAGTAATCTAGAAATTATGTTACTCATAAAGTAATAACTCTTGTCCCTAGTCCCATAGAGTAATCTTGACATTATGTTACCATAAAATAATAATGAAGTAATGAAAAATGAAAAATCCCAACCACCAAGATTAGTATGCAACTAAGTTTGCAATATATAAGGTGGTAAACTGGCCCATGTCAATGATGTCATCCCAGGTGCACAACACCTCACTGATCGCCCACTGCAATTTGCCATGTCCATCAAACACAGTCACACACCACTTCATTAAGGTAAAACTGACGATGCCCATCTCATCTTCCTTGAACTCATTTCTGAAGACTGGTCAAATAGCTAGACTGTACTTGCCTATTAGAAAGAAATCACCCGAGATTCATTTTTACATGTGATTGTGAAGTAAGAAAAATAATGTTTTTTTTTTTTTTTTTTTTTTTTTTTTTTGCTTTCCATCCACCCCAACTCTTTTAGCTTGGACCAATCAACAAAAACATAACTCTGTAAAGTAGGCATACACATGGATCAGCAAGTCTTACCTCTACATTGTACTGCAAACTTGTTTCTCTTACATAGCAGCTGACCAGAAATTAACCATGATACTATTATTTTTTCACATCACATGCACTGAAAAAGTCTGAGGTGGGTGAAATTAGTGTGTTTCTAGTCATAGCTCTCAACCTTCCATCTCCAAAATGAGGAACACTAGCCCTCATAATGTGGAACAAATGGGCAAAATGTGGAACACATACTAACAACTTCAACTAGGAAGGTCATGGGATGGTTAAAATAGGCTGGTTTTACTTATAAAGAAGATCTTTTAATGAAATAATATGATTAATTTCTATTTACCATGGATTTCACTTAAAAAATTCCTAACACTGAATGTGTGACAGACTCTTTCAATGTGCAACTTTGAGAAACTTCGAGGAACATGAACTTTTTAAGACCCCAAATGAGGTACGTTCCTCGTAATGAGGTACACTTGAGAGGTATGTTGCTAGTCTTTCTTTTTTAGATGTGATGTGCATTTTCCTAAGTAAAGTGGAAAACTTCAAAGGTGCTGAATTACTTCAACAAATCACAAGAACTTGGAAGTTTCTTGACACACAGATGCCAAAAAGGTCACCATGTCATATATGGGACATGCCTCGTGGTGTTTGCTGCTGTTATTGGGCAACAGTTTTCAAATAGTGATGTCACATACATTGAGTGTGATTCTACATTTTGAGAGTGAACTGTACAGTGATTATGGAAATACAGCTCATGAGCTGGGGACCATGAGATGGTATGTTATTTTAGGCTACAGTGTTGGAAAATGCCACTGTCATGGGCTAGCAACTGATGCAGTGAATGCTTCCTTGCAAACCTATTCATTTTCAGTATTGTTTATTAGTCTTGTGACATGCCCCCTGCATGAACTCATTTCCAGAAGTCTTATAATGATGTTGCATAATTCTGTTCCAAAAGGTGACAGGAGGAAGGATGCACAATACAATAATGGTGACATAATACTTCAAGCAATGTCTAAGCATGACTATGTTGCATTTTGTAAAAAAAACATTTCATGCTGCCAACATTACAGGTGTACTTGGAGTGTTGCATGTGCACACATAAGATTTCCATCTAAAACTTGCAAAACACCAGTTCCTACAGATAATATCAAAAGTCAAACAATAGTTTTATCTGAAATCAAAACTAAAAATGTGCTTTTTCTAGTTTAAAATCATAAAATGGGCAGCATCAGTAAAATATATTTTTTATTTCAAACTATAGAATATACCCAGCAATTGTCTGACCTATGTTAGTTTGCTACCTAAGTTTTATGTCAATGAAAATTCAAAGAAAAAAATGCTTTGAGCCAAAATGCCCCACACAAAGGCTAGGATACAGAAAGGCTTGGCACAATGTGAAAGCTTTAGCTTGGCAGTTTTTTCCATCTGACTCAGCCTTTCTTACTTTTAGACCACCATACTGCTGAGTTTTTCCCCTTGCAGGGGACCTCAGCACAGAGTGCGGAAATGTGGGCAGAACTGCATGAGAATGTAAAAGTTCAGGCAGAGCAGCTAACACTAACTAGCCATGTGCTCCCTATGGAAATGTCAGCAACTCCTGATTTGCTCAGCTGACTGATTTGTATAAAAATGTCACTGCTGGAGGAAAAAGTGACTACTATAAAAACATACAAGTCACCCATTCACATCTGTGGAAGTACTCATGGTGCTGGTGCATTCAGCAAAGAAGTGGGGGTTCAGGGGCAGAGAGGGTATTAATGGTTGTATGTATGTGTGAGTATGTGTATGCATGTGTGTTTCTGAGTGAGTGAGAGTCCTTTGCCGATGAGATGCATGGTCAGCTAGGGAAAACACTGGTGTGCTCATGTCTGTCAGTACTATGTGAGCTAGTGTGCAATTCAAGGAGACAATAATGAGAAAATGAGTCATTTTTTCATTGCAGCCAAACTGTCTCTGAATCACATTTTGTCCCATTCACGTTATTTAACCAACCTGTGTTAGGCAATTACTATGAGTGAATGTGTGAGTGAGTGGAGGCACACTTACTATGTTTGTGTTGAGGCTGCAAAGGAAAAATTAAATCATTTAACCCACTTTTTCAATTATAATGGTGTTTTACACACTTTTTAACACACAGTGCTGCACATCACAGCAATGTTGGGAAGTAATTTCAATTGTGTTTCTACTGAAGCACAAAGCCAGAAAGCAAATTAATACTTAATCTGCTCTCTCTGTTTCCAAATTTGTGGTTCCTACCACTAACACCACTAGGAGTATTATCAGTGTTTAGGATGTTAAGTACAATGGAAATTAATATTTTTTTATAAACTTGTATTGGCTCTACAGTTATTTGAAAAACGTCTTGTAAGCAGCTATGTGTATGCAGTCGCTGTATTTATTTTACCAGTCACTGATAATGCAGTCATTGATAGTGGTTGTCAAGTGAGAGACTACATGTTTCAGACATGAAGTATTGAGTTTGAATTTTTTAAATTTGGTGTTACTTACATGGGAGAACTCATTTATATTTTCATCCAAGTATAAAGACAACATTCTTTTATACAACAGATTTTTGGATGATATACTCATCTTATGGAGGGGAGATGAAACCAAAATAGATGAGTTTATTGAATATTTGAATGGTATGACAAACTTTTTCAAATTTTCTTACACTTGGCATCAAAACAAAATAAATTTCCTTGAGATCAATTTGAAACTTTGGGTTGTGTAGTAACATCTACAGAAAGGAGACCTATTCAAACTCAACACTACATTTTGATAGTTGCCATCCTTACCATCAAAGAAAAAAGGTATAGTTATGGGACAGACGGTGAGGACCTCAAGGCTGGTGAGTGACAATTCAGTCTTTAAGGAGGAAATATTCAAATTGACTGGCATTTTTTTGCATAGGGGCTACCCGTTTGTAAGCTTCTGTGCCCCAAGTCTTTCTGTGTTGGAGGGAAGCCTTCTAGCTTATCAGTGGGAGTGGTAAGCACTAGGTAGCCTATCTACCACAAGAGTGGTTTCTAGCCCAGAAATTGTAGTTTATTGGCCATTTGGGCAGTTTTTCCATCTCTTTCAACTTTCTGGTTTAAAAGCCTGCATTTGTACTTGCTTCCTACCTTCCATGTAACTAGTTTAGTCCAGATACAGATTTGCTGTATCCAGGACTGTTTGTAAGCTCCTGTGCCCCCATGCCTTTCTGTGTTGGAGGGAAGCCTTCTAGCTTATTAGTGGGAGTGGTAAGTACTAGGTAGCCTACCTACAACAAGATCCAGATACATATTCTTAGTTTTAGCACTTGAATTTGCTTATCCATGCTCAGCACTTGTTCAGAACTTGTTGTAAGCACTAAATAAACTACAAATTACTACATCACTCACCCTTCCTCATTACCTAGAGGAAAACAGTTTTGGTACTTACTTTCCTCACTTGCTTAGAGAAAAGCAGCTCTTGTACTCACTTTCCTCACTTGTCTAGAGGAAAATATTTTTTTTTTATTCAGGCATGTCCAAGGGTCAGCTCCCGCTGTTCTCAACTGTCTATCTGATGAATCTGGGCATCTTGTGGCAATGTAGCAATTGCCTCATGTACACACATAACCATCTCCTCCTACCACCCAACACAACAACCTGTGAGAGATGCACTTATCTAGCCAAACTGGAGGTAAAGCTCTTTCCAACCAAGACTGAACTTGATAGTCAAGAGGAGAAGGTAAACACTTGCACCACACCACACCACACTCATCACATAGTCCCACTAAACCTACACGGCCAAAATCCACACATAGAAACACAAAAACATTTGCGGAGGCTTTCAATAGTAATCTGCTCAAGCAACAGAGACCTCCAAAGCAGAAATGCAAGCAACCTCTCACCACCAACACAACCCAAATGACACATAGCCCACAGACTCAGTGTGCCACTCAACCACAGCCCATAAGGCAAAACAACGTAGCCAGCACACTAATCATAGGTGACTCTATAGTCAGGCACACTGATGTCCCACTCACCAGGCTAAACAAGGAGAAGGTCACTGTCAGCTACCTGTTGGGTGCTAGGATCCGCCACATAACCCATGCACTTAGGTCACTCCACAATTACAAATATGACTCTGTGATTGTCCATGTTGGTGTGAACAACCTGAGACGTACCTCCCTGGACTACATGAAAAGAGACATGGAAGAACTCTCCGATCTTGTAACCCAGGCAGGTATGACCCTAGCCCTGAGTAGCATCCTACCATCACCCAGAATGATACCGCAGTACAAGGACAAAATGATTGACTTCAACAACTGGCTAAGCTTCTGGTGTCATTCTAAGGGGATCCAGTATCTGTCTGCCTGGGACGACATGGTCGACATACTACGATGCTTTGCCAGAGATGGCCTGCACCTGTCACCCCTGGGATTGTGGATACTGGCAAAGGCTCTTGCTGCCACTATAGTGCCTTTTTCAGGCAAGGTTCAAATGACAAATTCACCACCATAACAGGAACAGGCAAGCAAAAACTGAGGGTAATGCTACCCAATGCTAGAAGTCTAAATCTCAAAATGCACTCTCTCGAGGTACTCCTTAAAATGGAGAACATTGATGTCTGTGCAGTGACTGAGACCTGGTTCAAGGCTCCAGAGAGCACCCCTGCATTACCAGGCTATAACTCATACCACACTTTTCGACTCTCTAACCTGAACTGGAGCACCAAAGGCGGAGGTGTGTCCATATTCATTAAGGATATCTTCACCTCCAGGCTAGCTGCTCAGCATAATGCAGCCAAGGTTATCCAAGTGCAACTAATTCTGGGCAAAACTGCCATCCAAATTGTAGCTTGCTACAGCTCCCCCACCATGCCCCAGGATTCCCACTCCTCTTTTCTTGATATACTGGAAAATATTAGGGTTCAACCAAACACCCTAATATTGGTCGCTTTCAACTACCCCACTATTAACTGGGAAAACTGCTCATGTACCAACTCCTTCGTTCAGCGTTTTCTGGAATTCATAAATTCCAGTGCCCTGGATCAACTTATCCACACCCCCACCAGGGGCAACAATATCCTAGACCTAGTCATTACCAACCTGAGTGACTGGTGTTCCACACCTGAAGTCAACTCTTCATTGATGTGATCTGACAATAAGCTAATCACCCTAGATATCCACATCCTGCCCCCGCCCCCCATTAAGGAAACCATGGTGAAAAATTTCTTCAAAGCCAATTTCATGCTTCTTAAGACAGAAGTGGTGAACTTCATGACACCCATGCAGATGGACAATACAGTTACGACTGCTGAATCCTACACAAATGCACTCTATAAGCACTTGCACGAGTGCATGGATCGTGCTATCCCAAACAGAACCAAGATGCTATCCTCCAAAAAAGGAAGCCAATCTGGTGGTCCCCTGCCATAAACAAACTCTACAACAGAAGGAAGAAATTGTTGCAAAAGAGAGTAAAATCCCATGAGTGGAGGAGCTCCCTGGTCAGCCTCAGCAAGAAGCTGAGATCCCTTATAAGATCCTCCAAAGCTAGCTATGAAAACAATATTGCCACTGATTCTAAGGACAACCACAAAGCATTCTATAGCTATGTCAAGAATCTCAATGGCAACACCCAGGTCTGCTCTGAGTTACAGCATAATGGCACAAAAATTACAGAACCAACTGATATTGCCAACATCCTGGCAGACAGGTTCAGTGCTAACTTTACCCCTCTCTCACCCCCTAAAGGGCCCATAGCTATACAGGAAGAATGCAGATTCCCTGTAATCACAACTTCACAGGTAAAAGCAACACTCTCTATAGCCAAAAACACAGCATCCATGGGACCGGACAACATCCCAGGCTGCGTTTTACATGAACTTCAGAATGAACTGGCTCACCACCAAAGCACCATGTTCAATCATAGCCACACATCAGGCTTTGTGCCCACTGAATGGCACACAGCAACAGTTATCCCACTCTACAAAGGGGGAGCCACCACTGATCCTGGGAACTATCACCCTATTAGCCTGACAAGCCTGGTCTGCAAGGCCATGGAACATATAATCATGGAATTCATAAACAAAGACATTGGTAACCTCCAAACTCTGGACCCCACCCAGTTAGGGTTTGTGAAAGGCAGATGTTGCCTCCTGAACCAGTTTGACTTCTTTGAGGCAGTCACCAAAGCTGTAGATGAGGGTAAGGTGGTTCACAAAGCCTATCTTGACCTCACCAAGGCTTTCAACACCATCCCCCATTCTGGAATTATAGATAAATTCACTAAACTAGGTATAAATCCATATGTCACAAGATGGGTTGCCAACTGGCTCACTGACAGAACCCACACTGTAAAAGTTGCAGATTCCAAATCTGACTTCAAACCAGTGACAAGTGGAGTACCACAGGGTTCAATCCTGGGACCTCTCCTGTTTGGTATCTACTTCTCTGAAGTTCAGGCTAAAACAGAAGGCCTCTGGCTAATGAAGTTCACAGATGACTGCAAACTAAGAGCTATAGTCGAGTCCCCAAATGATGTGGACATCCTACAGAGGGGCCTCACTGAGACAGATGCCTGGTGTCAGTGCCATGGCCTCAAGCTCAATGCCAGAAAGTGCATTGTTATCCCCTTTGGTAAAAACTCTGTACACATGAACTACCACATAGGCAGCAGTCTTCTTAACACTGAATGTGTGATAAGAGACCTTGGGACCCAGGTGGACAGTAGTCTCTCCTTTAATAATCACATTGCCACAGTAGTCAGGAAATCCTTCTACATGGTACACCTCATCACAAAAAGGTTCTCATCCAGGAAAAAAGAGGTCATTGTTCCCCTCTACTCGACACTCATTAGACCCATTACAGAGTACAATGCCCCTTTTGGAATGTACCTCACAAGACATCTGCAGCAGCTGGAAAGGCCACAGAAGTACCTCACAAAGAGAATTACTGGCCTCAAACAGATGCCCTACACTGATCGTCTCAAAAAACTCCAGCTTTACTCTGTAGCATATCACCTACTCCGAGCTGATCTCTGCCTAACATATAAAGCTATGTCAAACCCAGAGCTGTTAGACATGCTACACCTAAAGATATCCCAATCCCTCCAAGCTACATACTCTAGGGACCTAAACCTTGTAACCACAATAAACAGGATTTGCTGGAGGGATAGATTCCTGTCCCAGAGACTTCCCATACTCTGGAACAGGCTACCCATCTATGTCAAGCAAAGTTCCTCATTAATACTCTTCAAGAAAAATCTTGATGAGTGTATAGGAAGCAAGAAATACACCCCGGGGATCACTTCTGTGGCTCTGCTCGACAGGGGCACAGGAAATTAACTTTCTTGGGTTGGCGTAAGCCAGGGAACTTTGTTGGCTATGCTTACTTAGGCCCTTGAGCTGATAGCCTAGTACCTACCTATGAACCTATGAACTGAGTCTGTCAGTTTGGTGGCTCATCAGATGTACATTAAATAAGCATGCATTTCAAGGGAATAGCAGTTTACTGTTGCTCATTTTAGCTCTATGTTCAATATAAGGGCTTTGTTTGTTTTGATCAGCAAAGGTCCTTCTATGTTTTTGTTTTCAGTGTGTTTGCTGTTAAAAGGTGATAAAAATAAATACATTAAATCCAAATCTCTGTCCTCACTGTAAATGTAAAGAACAAAATAGCATGCACATTGAGACATTTGAACATTATTTTATAGTAATTTTTGTAGAGAAGGCAAAGTAAAGGGATAGTGGTATGGTTAGGGTGTCTGTGGTCCATTGATTTGCAACATATGGCTGATGACCTGTTTTCAAACGTAAAGGACATTGCTAACATACTAGAAAACAAGTTTGTTGCCAAATTGTCTTCTGAAACTTTCATACCAATACCATTCATCCTTGAGTCAGTCTCCCCTCCATCACCAAGGATCATGTCTTTAAGGTACTCTCAAAGACCCAAAACACTTCTTTCATGTGTCCTGACAATAAGTTGGACAGCCTAATAAACAGCATCAAGAATGTACTCACTAATCACCTCCTTAAACGATTCAGCCTAAGCTTGTATACATGCTACATCCATGAATCTTGGCATACTGTGGTAGTGATGCCCCTCCACAAGACAGGACCCATCACAGACTCTGGAAAGTACATACCCATTGGCCTTCTGAGTCTTATCTGTAAAGCCATGGAGTGTAACATTACCAATCTTATAAACTACGATATAAAAAATCTGATAAGGCTCAAACCATAGCAATTCAGATTTGTAAAGCATAGTTCATGCCTGCTAACCATTATGACCACTTGACATATTGGTTAAGGTCTTTGCCTTCCATGTACAAGGTTTGACCCTGACCTCTGGTCAATGCCTCTATGGAGTTAGCATGTTGTCTTTGTCTCTTTGTGGGGTTCCTCCTACCTCTCAAAAACATGTTCAGTGTTTCCACCTCAAACTCATCCAAGAATGGAGTTGTGGGCAGCAGCATGGATTTCAAATGGTGCCTATAGGAGGAAGAGTTGCATAGACCAACTGCTTTGTACATTGACTATGGTGCACAATGTCCTTTAGAGAGGAGAACATGGATAATAGACTGCGCACTGTTTCAGGGCTAACCACTTAATGGTGTAAGATAAGGCTGTAAATGATTCTGTCATTTATTTTATTTTATTTTACATTTGTTGACCCAGATAGTCTGACTGGATATATGTCCATTTTCAGCAGAGGCTCGGGGTCATGTTGACTAATGTCACAAAATAGGCATAGATGTTTGCCAGTGATAAGTGGTTGCAGATCTGGCCTACTCTGACCTACACCAGGGAAACATGATAAAAGTGGGAATGATGTATGTGCCTTTACTGGTCAGTGTGTGTCCACCATAAAGCCAGCAGCCCTGGGTCAATAAGCTACTGGTCAGTCGGTGTCAAGTTGCCCAGCTTGGGTCACCTGGGATACCTGGATGCAAAACCAATCAACCTGCCAAACATGAACAAAGCATTGCTACACTCACTGTTGGTACAATGACAGGATGCAGCTTGGAAGTGGATGATATGACAGTAAGGAGGAGCCTGGAGATCCTATGTATTCAGGAGGAAAGACTAGAAATGGTGCAGAAACTGTGGTTAGGGGGAGGCTTTAGAGGACAGTGAGGGATGTCATCAGAATTAGTGACAGATACATGGCTATCAGACTCCAGTGTAAGGATAGGACACTATTCATATTCACAGCCTATGCCCACAACAGAGTTGTGAAGTGAAGAAAAGAGTGTGTTCAGACAGCAGTTGCAGAATAACATGAATTGTTCATAACGAGTGACCTGAATGCACAAATCAGGGTGGACAGAACAGGATATGAGGACTACCTGGGTCCACATGGGTGTGGCATGAATAAAGAAAGAAAGACCATTCTAGACCTCTGTCTGGCAAATGGCTTGATGGTGGCTAACACATGATTAAGCAAAACAGACAGTTACAAGGTCACATACAACAGTGGTCAACATAAAACTCTGGTAGACGTCCTCCTAATAAGGAAAGGGCACTGGGGTAGAATCAGTGATTGCAAAGTCATCCCTAGTGAAACAGCTGGCCCACAGCATAAACCACTGTTTTCCATAATCAGATGGAAACAACAGTCTTAGAGGGCTGTAAGGCCAACAGAGACTAGGCTGAAGACCTGAAGCAGACCGGAGAGAAAACACAAGAGTTCAATGAATTACTCATTATGCATGCTCAGTGTGCTCCACAGGTGGTCTTCCAGTTTCACAAGACTGAGTAAGCTTGTAAGTGAGACCACGCCTATGTGATATATGGAAACAGCGGCTCATAAACATTCATGGGTTAGGTCCTCATTGGCATAAGTATGGTGCACAGAGCACCAAATTTACGTGATATAAACTCTGTCAGCTAGCAAGAGCCTCACCTCACTACAGAAGATTTGTGGCAGCAATACATATCAGAGGTGTAGATACTTCTTTAAAGGAATCAGTGCTTTGCTCATACCTTTCAACCTGTTGGTGTAAGAAATCTGGACACAGCCTAAAATAATGGGGTGACAAAGGCCTGAAACATACTCCTCAACTGTCCAGATTTTCACAGAATGTCCAGATTTTTGTGTTTTTGGTTTGCTCCTCATACAGTTTGCAGTTTTTGGGGATTTTTGTGGCAAATCAGTGAGGATTTAATTCACTATATAATGACAGGCATTTGAGTTTCTGACTTCACCTCCTTCTGAAAAATGCACGGTAACACAAGACTTTTTATTATTGCAATGTTCTAAGTTTATAAGAGCAATATTTCAAACATGTCCCCTTTTAGGGCTTTGTTCCCCATTATTTTTAGCTTTGCCCATACTTTTGTGCTAAGAGGTTGAGAACTATAGCCCCAAAATAGGGACAGGTTTTAAGTTTTGCACTTATAAACTTAAGTCTGAAATTCAGATGTATGTCATTATTTAGTAATTTCAGTCCTCAGTGATTTTACAGAAAACTATAAATATTATGAGGAACAGACCAAAAATGAGGCAAAAATGTGGACATTCTGTGAAAATCTGGATAGTTGAGAGGTATTGCTAGGGAAGTTTTTCTTACTTTTCCCTTTCCAGCTCTGCCTTCTGTAGCTACTTATTTATATAACTGTCTATGTAATGTGATGATTAAAGTACAGTCACAGCTGCAGGAAAAAGTGTAATTAGGGCAAGTGTACTAATCAAAAGAAATGGTCACCTGGGGTCAAACAGCTTAAGCAAAGGAGCAATTTAGCATTAAGGGTGCAAAGCATAATACATTGTAATTTTAGTGTACTGCCATTGTGAAACCTACTACAATGTTGTATAGTCATATCAGATTTGTGGCTGCTTGTTGTTGAATGATGGTATGTTTGGGTTGTTGTTAATGTTCACAATACAGGTCATACATGCTTAATGTACATTTACTGACACATTTCTTGCCCTAGATGTGCTGTAATGGCATTATGATAGATTTCTTTTTTGGGCAAGGGAATTTACACAGCATCAGTTACTGTGCCACAGCTGAACATACCATTACTGGAGATGATTGTTAAGGCTTTGTACTATATGTACATGCTTGTTACTACCTGCAGTATTAATGGTATGGAGTATACAAAGGAACTGCAGAATATTGTTAAAAGGAGCAGTGACACCTCTCTAGAACAGAATAAAGAGTTAATGTATGTATGCATGCCTGTGAATGCAGCTGACATAATGCATAATCCACCTGCGTTTAAGTAACTCATAATCTGCATGTTTACTGACTACATGGTTAACTTAATGGGAGAGGGGTGAAATGCTATGATGCTATTTGTAGTGCTAGTTTTCTTAAATCAGATTATATGTCTGCCAATCTATATATATATATATATATATATATATATATATATATATATATACACTCTCTCTCTCTCTCTCTCTCTCTATATATATATATATATATAGCTGGAGAAAAAAAAAAAGAAGTAAGAAATTGCAGAAATCAGAATCCAAGTGGTATCCAAAGAAGAACATGCTGAACCGGTGTATTTTGAGCACTTTTGTTCCTTTTATTAATGGAACTTCTTCAGAAGATAAAGTGCAGTATAGTTACAGAGCTATAAAAAGTTACAGTGACCACTGAAAAGGTTACAGTGACCAATAAAAAGGTTAAACAAATTATTTAACATCCCCTCCCTGCCTCGATGCAGCCCTGTGGTAACTGCACGGTCTGCAAACATATACTCACTTGCTCTGAGTACATTTTCCCCAACAGCAAAACCAGAATTAAAATCACTGAGAATTTCAACTGCAGCACCAACTCTGTTGTTTATGCTGTGATTTGCTCAACCTGCATCAGTTTTTACATTGGTAAAACTGCCAGAAGACTAGCAGACAGAGCCAAAGAACATCTGCCAGCCATCAAATACTGGAGCCCCTCCAATGCGCTACCGAGACATAGCACAAAATGCACCCATTTCTCCAGCTTCAATTTTCTTATCCTTGACAGGGTCACCCCCTTGTCTGGAGATACCGAGAACCTCCTTTGAGTCAGGGAACTCAATTTTCAGCTGCATCTTCAAGCAGACATTTCCTCAGGCCTCAATGATCACATTAACATCAAATGTGCACTGAAGTGGTTCAAATGAACCACTGCACCATTGGTTTGCCAACACAGCTATCACTATTCCTCCTACTCTAAGGTCCACTTCTTTAAGCTACCTAGCCCTCAACTTAGGTACTAAACCTTTGCACAAATTACCTACCCCTTTAGCTCCACCTGTATCTCAAACACATAACTTTACCTCTATCATCACTCAACACAGCACCACCTGTAACTCACCTTTGGTATTACTCTTAAACATTTCATTTCTACCCTTTCCTAATCAGCAAACATCTCCACCTATTTTTCAACCTTGGTAAATAACTATGTTAAATAATCTGTAGCCTTTTCATTGATCACTGTAACCTTTTCAGTGGTCACTGTAACTTTCTATAGCTCTCTAACTAAACCGCACTTTATTTTTTGAAGAAGTTCCATTAATAAAAGCACTCAAAATACACCAGGGTAGCATGTTCTTCTTTGGATACCATATATATATATATATATATATATATATATATATATATATCTGTATATAGACATCTAGCATCACTACAGGAGAAATAGAATGTATAAGATGTTTAATATTTTATCCATTTTCATGTCCTTGCACACTTTATTCTTTCCCCACAAAACATTATGCCTGGCAAAAGGGAAGGCACTAAAAGTCAGGTTACACAGTTTATTCTTTCCCCACACTGAAAGTCAGGTTGTCCTGGTTTCATATCTCCAAGTCTTTTGGGTTTGTAATATTATGATGGGCATAGATCCCATTCCTAAGTCAAAGTATTATTAAAGTTTGTGAAATTAGTATTGTTTCAGTCTTTGATATTAGCCAAAAGTGCTCTTCGCAGCACCAGCAATGTGCAAAGAACTGACTCCTTCTGCAATTCATATGGAGTTACATGTATAGATAGCATATCTAAATAAGACTGTAAATTCTTTTTTATGAGACCCATTGGTTCATAGGTTCATAGGTTCATAGGTGTGTACTAGGCTAATGGCCCTGGAGCCGTTACAAGTCTATCCCATAGGATTACCCTGGCATCGTGCCACCCAACATTAATTCCTAGTGCCTCTATCGAGTAAAGCCACTGGAGTGATCCCCAGCATGAATTTTATATTTCAAATCCACTCACCAAGGTTTGTCTTGAAGAGGGCCAGTGAGGTGCTCTGCTTGACATGTATGGGAAGTCTATTCCACAGCATGGGCAGTCTCTAAGTTATGAACCTGTCCCTCCAGCATGTTCTGTTGATTGTGGTAATGAGGTTGAGGTCTCTGGAATGTGTGGTGTGGAGGGCTTGGGAGTTCTTTTCATGTAGCATTTCTAACAGAGCTGGGTCAGACATGGCTTTGTAAGTCAAGCAGAGATCGCCTCTAAGTAGGCGATATGAGACAGAGAATAGTTGGAGTTGTTTGAGTCTGTCCATATAGGACAAGTGTTTAAGGCCTAGGATCCTCTTTGTGAGGTACTTTTGTGGCCTCTCCAGTTGTTGCAGGTGTCTAGTGAGGTACACGCCAAATGGGACATTGTACTCAATGATTGGCCTAATGAGGGAAGATTAGAGGGAGACAATGACCGCTTTCTTCCTGGATGCAAAACTGTTAGCAAGCAATGAGATGTGCCACATAGAAGGACTTTCTGACCACAGAGGCAACGTGGTGGTCAAAAGAGAGGTTGCTGTCAACCTATGTTCCCAGATCTCTTATAACTATTGGAACTGTCTAGATATCCTTCTTCCACATTGCCCTCATTTCTGCCTGCAAATCCTGGTATTTTATGACTTTGTATCTCTCTGTATGTAAAACATTATAATCACTGGGTGTATCAATTTCAGTGATCAATGCTACTTTTATCTTCTTTTCATGGACTACTATATATGTTTCTCTTACATCTATTTTTTGAACTACTGGTAATGGGTGATCCCACATGATATAAACTTCATCATTCTCTATAATGCTTTGTGACTCATGTTTTCAATACTTTAGAGCTACTTGTGTTGCAATATTTGCACAATCCCAGTGCAAGAGTCTTCCCACATTATTATTGTGAAGATTGGGTGAAAATTGATGAAGGCTGCCAGCCTAGCCAAATAGAATTTTGGAGATAATTCTGTCATCTGTAAATATTAATGTAAACCACAAACTTGTGTCTTAAATGGTAAAAATAGGGTTACATGTGGAACTGAAAAAATGTAGCAACAGTGCACTCTTCTGTAAGGAAGCTAAGTCAAGCATTTTATGACTACCTTTGATCTTTAAAGTTGGCTCCAGCTGGTCTAGATGAAGGAATTCTTGCTATTGTTTTAAGGCCAGAGTTAATGGCCAGAATTTTGCATGCATAAATGTCCTTTATTGCTCTGGTTTCTGCCCAGAGGTGAAGAATGTAAATGTAGTTTCTGTTAGCCTGGGGACCCCGGGAAGTGAGAAGAATGATGTAATGTGAACAAGGAATGTGATTTTAAAAACAGAGAGAATCAGAGAGCATTAAGAATTTTTGTCTTGACCATCCAATTCATCAACACTATGCCTTTGCTCTATATGTAAGTTTACCTTAGACTTGTGTTTTCTCTTAGAAATAGCTAGAAACTAGAAAGATTAGACTAAGTTTTTTTTTATATTGCCATCTACAGCCATTCCTGGCCAGAGCACTTTCAGCATGTCAGGGAGGTGCTGGGTAGACTACAGAGGGTAGGGTTGACCATTAAGCTGAGCAAATGTCAGGTGGTTATGGCAGAGATCTCCTACTTAGGACATAGAGTGGGGAGTGGTAAGATAAGGCAAGAACCTGCCAAAGTGGAAGCCATTCAGGCATGACCTGGACCTGTTGCTAAAAAGCAGGTGAGGGCATTTTTAGGGACAGCAGGGTACTACAGAAAGTTCGTCCCCAGTTATAGTACCATAACTGCTCCCCTCACAGACCTGTCAAGGAAGAACAAGCCAGATAAGGTAGTGAGGACCCCAGCATGTGAGCAGGCATTCCAGATGCTTAAAGAAGCTTTGGGAGGATCCCCCATGTTAGGCAGTCCAGATTACAGCAAATAATTTGTTGTGCAGGTGGATGGTTTGAACCATGGGGTGGGGGCTGTACTTAGCCAGATTTCTTCAGAGGGGGAAGAGCACCCAGTGGTTTATCTCAGTCATAGGCTCCAACCCAGGGATGAATGCTATGCAGCTGTAGAAAAGGAATGTCTAGCTATAGTGTGGGCACTGCAGAAACTTCAGCCTTATCTGTATGGAAAGAAATTCACTGTAATGACAGATCACAACACCTTAACATGGCTAAACAGAGCCAGCCAGCAAAATGCCAAGTTACTAAGATGGAGCCTGGGGTTGCAAGCAAATGATATGTCAGTGCAAAACTGCAGTGGGATTAGCAATGCCAATTCAGATGGGCTCTTAAGACAGGGAACGGGGTAAGGTATACTAAGATAGACCTAACTCCCTCAAGCAGCAT
Organism: Protopterus annectens; assembly: GCF_019279795.1. Lineage (NCBI taxonomy): Eukaryota > Metazoa > Chordata > Ceratodontiformes > Protopteridae > Protopterus > Protopterus annectens. Next base: position 392,495,040 of record NC_056738.1, on the reverse strand, counting down.
TTCTCAAGGGTCACTTGAAAAACTAGTTTGAGTTCTCCAGTGGGGGAGATATGTGAAGATTGGGTGAAGACTGATGAAGGCTGCCAACCTAGCCAGATAGAAGTTTGGAGATAACTCTGTCATCTGTAAATATTAATGTAAACCACAGGCTTGTGTCTTAAATGGTAAAAATAGTGTTACATGTGGAACTGAAAAAAATGTAACAACAGCGCACTCTGCTGTAAGGAAGCTAGGTAAAGCATTTTATGGCTGTCTTTGATCTTTAAAGTTGGCTCCGGCCAGTCTAGATGAAGGAATTCTTGCTATTGTTTTAAGGTCAGAGTTAATGGCTAAAATTTACATGCATAAATGTCCTTTATTGTTTTGGTTTCTGCCCAGAGGTGAAGAATGTAAATGTAGTTTCTGTTAGCCTGAGAACCCAGGGAAGTGTGAAGAATGATGTACTGTGAACCGGGAATGTGATTTTAAAAACAGAGAGAATCAGAGAGCATTAAGCATTTTTGTCTTGACCATCCAGCTCATCAGCACTCTGCCTGTGTTCTGTATGTAAGTTTATCTTAGACTTGTGTTTTCTCTTAGAAATAGCTAGAAACTAGAAAGATTAGACTAAGTGTTTTTCTGTGATGTCAGAACTGTACTACTGAATAATTTTAAGCATTTCCCTGTGATCTTTGAACTCTTGGCTAGCACTGTGTAGTCAAAAGTATTGTCTTATGTTTTTATTATTTATTATTAAATATTTTAAAACCTTTCAACTGTGGCTGTTTTGTGTAGAGATAAGTTAAGCTCTAAGAGTACATTGCACGTATATAGTGATCCTGTACCAAGTCACTCTATTAAGCCTTGCCTGTTTAGTTATATTACCAATTGGATAATAATATTGCACAGTAATAATTGGACACCCTTTTAAGGGCCTTTGATTAGCTGATAAATATTAGTTGAGTGCTGGCAGCTGGTACAACCATATAGTCTGAGAAAAAGGGGCACAGCTGGAGAACCTGTGCCAGCCATCCCCAGTAGTGTCTGTGTGCTTGTATAAACTCTTCTCAATGTGTGTGTGTGTGTGTGTGTGTGTGTGTGTGTGTGTGTGTGTGTGTGTATGTGTGTGTCAGCTACTTGGACAGGGACACGAAGCAGTGGTTGGACAGAGAGTGTGCTGGAGATTTTAGCTTGCTCACTAGGCTGAGATCTGGACCCTATAGCTGTGCCAGTAGGTAGTCTTATGGGGGACCTGGAAAGCAAGGGAGCGACCAGCCCCGGACTGACTATGATCTCTGTCTGTTCTTAAGGGAAATCACACTTTACTGTGTGTATTTGTTATCCTTTCCTCCTATATGAGATGCCCCTCACTGGTGTTAGTGGTGAGGATTGAGGCTTCTTGATTTCTGGGCCAGGGCACAAGCATCACATATTAATTGTTTGACAGTGGTGGGATATCCACACCATATATTAATTGGTTGGCAAATACTAATTGGCTTGTAGTGGTGTGGATAGAGCGAATTAGTGTAGCTGGTGTACAGTGAGCTCTGAAGGTGTTTTTTTCTCTAAATCAGCCATGCAGTGAATACTCAGGTTTAGATCACAATTGTTTTATTTCTTTTGTTAGCTTAGTTAGTCAGTGTGAGCAGGCAGCATGTCAGCAAAGGAGTATGGAAAGCTGTCAAGAAGCCAGCTGGCAGAGATGTGCCAGCCTAGGGGACTGGTGTATGGATACCTGACTAAGACAGACCTGACTGCAGCCTTGGTTACAGATGCATCAGAAAACAGCAACCAGGAGGACAATCAGACTGGCAGTGGAGATATAATACCCACGAAGAATGGACAACTCAACCTTTCTGCAGAGGACTTAAAAATCCATCTGGAGCTAAAGAGACTTGAGTGGGAGGCCAGGCGTTTGGAGATAGAAGCTGAGGAAAAGGAGCAGCAGAGGACGCATGAGTGGGAAATGCTGACTCTTCGCCAGAGTCATGGAGGTAATGGGGAATGGAGTAACTGGACCCCAAAAGCACAAAAGGTCAGTAAATTTCTTCCGCAATTTAAAGAGGGAGATAATTTTGATAGTTTCATTCATATGTTTGAATGGGTATGCAGACAGTATAGTGTTGACCAAAGGCTCTGGGTATGGTTCCTGACCCCCTTACTCCATGGTAAAGCTGTAATTGTTTTGTCAAAAATGTCTGACATTGCATGTTTTGATTATACTGCTGTTAAAAATCACTTGTTAGAATTGTTTAAGCTAATACCTGAAATGTATAGGAAAAAGTTTTGTGAGCATAGACGCAAGGCAGATAAAAGTGTGTATGAATATGTTGCTGAACTGAGCACTTATTTCCATAGGTGGGTGAGTGGATGTCAGGACACCACTTTTGAAGGGCTGGCAGATCTTTTGGTGAGGGAACAAGCCCTTAGCAGTTTGCCTCAGAACATGAGGATCTGGTTAGCTGATAGATAATGTGCTACTTCAGATGAGTTGGGGAAGAAGGGAGACCTATACCTGGCAAGCAGGGCAGCCCTGCACAGGAAGGGGACCCCCAGTACTCCTCATGGGTCTAAAAGAACCCATGGTAGGCAGCACTGACTACCCCAACAGAATCTGCCAGTAGCAGGGGAAGCCACTAGTCCAGGTACACATCCAGGAGCTAGGGTTAAATGTTTTGAATGCAACCAGTGGGGCCATGTGGCATCCAGGTGTCCATGGAGGCAAGGTGGGGAACAAAAGGTGAGGGAGCCAGTAAGTAGGAAAGACAAAATGCCAATAGTAGGTTGTCTTGGGACAACAAGGGTACCAAACTACCACCAGAGGTTATATCCTATTGTAGTGAATGGCAAAGAGGCCATTGCCAAGAGAGACACAGCCTCTGATATAACCATTGTAAAGCCTGCAATGGTTACAGAGGAGCACTACTTGCCTGGGCAGTCTGCTCCAGTTGGGGCTTTAGGAGGGATCCCATTCCAAATACCTTTGGCTAGGGTTCACCTTGACTGGGAGGGTGGAAAAGGATGCCAGCAAGTAGGTGTGTTTGAGGATATACCTGCAGATGTCCTGACAGGGAATGATTTTGATAGTGCAGTACCCTGTGGTTGTGCAGTTATATGCAGTCAGGCTTGGAGACAGGCAAGTAAGTCTGGTAGCCTGGGGAGACCCAGACAGACTGCATACTTGCAGCCAGGACTGGTGAGGTGGTTACTTCAGGGAGGGAGCTACCCTGTAGCAGTGAGACTGAAGATGAGCCACAGCTGCTTGGGGGTACTGATGGTCCCTTGGACAGAGTGACTGCAAAGATAGAGTGAGTAGTAGTATCCAGGCTGACAGTAAGGCACCACTATCAGAGGATGTCAGACTTCCTGTGGAAGGAGAGCTGGGAAGGGTTACAAGGAGAGAGTTGAGACAGACTCAGCTCACAGACCCTACAATGCAAAGCCTGAGGCAGGTAGCTAGGGAGGCACCTGATTTTCAAGGAAAGGGGGAATCTGTATACTGGGACAAAGGGTTACTATAAAGAGAGTGGACCCTTGAGGGAGGGCAAGAAGGTGAGAGAGTACAACAGTTGGTAGTGCCTAGAGACTACCATCTGGTGCTTATAGCCATAGCCCATGATATTCCCTTTGCAGGTCATATGGGCATAAAATGTACAAAGTGGCATATTATGCAGAACTTCTATTGGCCTGAAATTTCCAGAGATGTAACAGGGTACTGCAGGAGCTGTGAGCAGTGCCAAAAGGTAGGCAAGGCAGGAGACAAGGTGAGAGCTCCTTTGATGCATTTGCCTGTGATTGAGGAGCCATTTCAGAGGGTAGATATGGATATTGTGGCTCCTCTGAGTAACCCAAGTTCCACAGGGAAAAAGTATATCCTAGTGAAAGTGGATTATGCTAAACGATACCCTGAGGCGGTGGCTTTGTCCTCCATTGAGGCAGAGAAGGTGGCAAATGTTTTGTTAGAGATTTTCAGCAGGGTAGGTTTCCCAAAAGAAATACTGAATGACAGAGGTGCCAATTTCATGTCAGACCTGCTGGCTTATCTGTGGAAGTCCTGTGGGATGAAGCACATGAAGACCACCCACTACCATCCCCAGACTAATGTTCTTGTTGAAATGTTAAACTCTACAATCAAGTCCATGCTACAGTCATTTGAAGATCAGTTTAAGAGGGAATGGGACAAATATTTGCTCCATCTGTTGTTTGCTTACAGAGAAGTTCCCCAGGAATCCACATGTTTTTCACCCTTTGAGTTGCTGTATGGGCATAGGGTGAGGGGACCTCTAGATTTAACATGAGATGAGTGGGAAGGTGAGTGCAAGTCTCACAAGGAGTCTGTTATGGCATACGTCCTAAACCTCAGGACAAGGCTCACGGAACTCATGGGCTTGACCCAGAAGAACCTGGCAGAAGCCCAACAACAGAAAAAGGTGTGGTATGACAGGAATGCTCGAGCTAGAGAGTATACTGTGGGGCAGCAGGTAATGGTTCTCATTCCTGTCAGACACAACATGCTGCAAGCAGCTTGGGTGGGACCCTACAAGGTGGTAAGAAAGGTAAGTGATGTTAATTACATGGTGGAACTGCTAGGCAGAAGGCAGGAGCACAAATTGTACCATGTTAACATGATGAAACCTTACCATGACAGGGAGGACCATGTGCTGCGTATTTGCAGTGGATTGCAGGAAGAGTCTGACTGAGATCTGGGGACTGATCTCCTCAGTCAGGCTCATGCTGACACCTCACTGGAAGGGGTACCAATGTCCCAGCAGCTATCTCCAACCCAGGTTTGAGAAATCCTAGCAGTGTTGCAGGAATTTGGGGACATGTTCACTGGGAAACCAGGGTGCACCCACCTGGGTCAGCACCAGCTGAACACAGGACCCAAAAGGCCTATTAGACAGGCCCTTTATAGAGTGCCTGAGAGAGTCAAACAGACTCTGAGGGAGGAGGTACAGGAGATGTTGGAACTAGGGGTGATTCAAGAGTCCAACAGCCCCTGGGTCTCCCCAGTGGTGCTGGTGCCAAAGAAGGATTGCAGCACCAGGTTCTGTGTGGACTACAGGAAATTAAATAGTCACACAGAGTCAGATGCTTACCCCATGCCTAGGACAGATGAGTCCCTAAAGCAGCTGGGTGGGGCTAAGTATCTTACAACCATTGCTCTTACCAAGGGTTACTGGCAGGTGACCTTGACTCTCAGTGCAAGAGAGCAGTCAGCCTTTGTGACTCCTTTTGGTTTGTATACGTTCACCAAGATGCCCTTTGGAATGAAGAATGTCCCAGCAACTTTCCAGAGGCTAGTAGATTATATCCTAGGAGGAACAGGAGTGTTTGCCCTTGCTTACCTAGATGATATTGCCATCTACAGCCATTCCTGGCCAGAGCACCTTCAGCATGTCAGGGAGGTGCTGGGCAGACTACAGAAGGCAGGGTTGACCATTAAGCTGAGCAAATATCAGGTGGGAATGGCAGAGGTCTCCTACCTAGGCCATAGAGTGGGGAGTGGTAAGATAAGGCCAGAACCTGCCAAAGTGGAAGCCATTCAGGCATGACCTGGACCTGTTACTAAAAAGCAGGTGAGGGCATTTTTAGGGACAGCAGGGTACTACAGAAAGTTCATCCCCAGTTATAGTATGATAGCTGCTCCCCTCATAGACCTGACAAGGAAGAACAGGCCAGATAAGGTAGTGTGGACCCCAGCATGTGAGCAGGCATTTCAGATGCTTAAAGAAGCTTTGGGACGACCCCCTGTGTTAGCCAGTACAGATTACAGCAAATAATTTGTTGTGCAGGTGGATGCTTTGAACCATGTGGTGGGGGCTGTACTTAGCCAGATTTCTTCAGAGGGGAAGAGCACCCAGTGGTTTATCTCAGTTGTAGGCACCAACCCAGGGAGGAATGCTATGCAGCTGTAGAAAAGGAACGTCTAGCCATAGTGTGGGTACTGCAGAAACTTCAGCCTTATCTGTATGGAAGGAAATTCACTGTTATGACAGATCATAATCCCCTAACATGGCTAAACAGAGCCAGCCAGAAAAATGCCAAGTTGCTAAGATGGAGCCTGGGGTTGCAAGCATATGATATGTCTGTGCAGCACTGCAGTGGGATTAACAGTGCCAATGCATATGGGCTGTTAAGACAGGGAATGGGGTAAGGTATACTCAGATAGACCTAACTCCCTGAAGCAGTGTTTTTCAAGTATCACTTGAAAAACTAGCTTGAGTTCCGCGGGGGGGGGGGGTATGTAAAGATTGGGTGAAGATTGATGAAGGCTGCCAGCCTAGCCAGATAGAATTTTGAAGATAATTCTGTCATCTGTAAATATTAATGTAAACCACAGGCTTGTGTCTTAAATGGAAAAAATAGTGCTACATATGGAACTGAAAAAAATGCAACAACAGTGCACTGTGCTGTAAAAAAGCTAAGTCAAGCATTTTATGACTGTCTTTGATTTTTAAAGTTGGCTCTGTCCGGTCTAGATGAAGGAATTCTTGCTATCATTTTAAGCCCAGAGTTAATGGCCAAAATCTGCATGCATAAATGTCCTTTATTGCTCTGGTTTCTGCTCAGAGGTGAAGAATGTAAATGTAGTTTCTGTTAGCCTGGGTACCCAGGGAAGTGTGAAGAATGATGTAATGTGAACCGGGAATGCGATTTTAAAAACAGAGATAATCAGAGAGCATTAAGCATTTTGTCTTAAACATCCATCTCATCAGTATTCTGCCTTCGCTCTATATGTAAGTTTATCTTAGACTTATGTTTTCTCTTAGAAATAACTAGAAACTAGAAAGATTAGACTAAGTGTTTTACTGTGATGTCAAAACTGTACTACTGAATTATTTTAAGTAGTTCTCTGTTATCGCTGAACTCTTGACACGCACTGTGTAGTAAAAAGTATTGTCTTGTGTTTTTATTATTTATTATTAAATATTTTAAAACGGAGTCTGCATGTCCTCCCTGTGGTCATGTGGGTTTCCTCCGGGTGCTCCAGTTTCCTCCCACATCTCAAAGACATGCTGTAGGTGGATTGGACACACTGAATTGGCCCTAGGTATGAGTGTGTGTATGTGTGTGCCTTCAGTAGAAGGTTGGGCGTAGGGCTGGCAACTCGATACCGTAAAACTCTACTGCCAGTCATGAGCAGATAGGTGATCAGCTGTGGCGACCCCTAACTGGGAAAAAGCCGAAAGGAGAAGAAGATTAAATATTTTAAAACCTTTCAACTGTGGCTGTTTTGTGTAGAGATAAGTTAAGATCTAAGAGTACATTGCATGTATACAGTGATCCTGTACCAAGTCACTCTAATAAGCCTTGATTGTTTAGTTATATTACCAATTGGATAATAATAATATTGCACAGTAATAATTGACACCCTTTTAAGGGCCTTTGAGTATTAGCTGTCTGGTGGCAGCTGGTACTACTGTATAATCTGGGAAAAAGGGACACACCTGGAGAACCTGTGCCAGTCTTCCCCAGGAGTGTCTGTGTGCTTGTATAAACTCTTCTCAAAGTGTGTGTGTGTGTGTGTGTGTGTGTGTGTGTGTGTCAGCTACTTGTGCAGGGACACAAAGCACTGGTTGGACAGAGTGGGTGCTGGAGGTTTTAGCTTGCCCACTAGGCTGAGATCTGGACCCTATAGCTGTGCCAGTGGGGAGTCTTATTGGGGACCTGGACAGCAAGGGAGTGACCAACCCCAGACTGACTGTAATCTCTGTGTGCTCTTAAGGGAAATTGCACTTTACTGTGTATTTGTTATCCTTTCCTCCTATATGAGACACCCCTCACTGGTGTTAGTGGTGAGGATTGAGGCTCCTTGATTGCTGGGTCAGGGCACGGGCGTCACAATTATGCCTTTCATACACAGGCCATCTGTCATTAGTGTATCACACCAGCAGCAAAATGTGTGACTGTTTCTTGTTCTGTTTTACAGAACATGCATTTGTCTGTTTCTCCCACATGTTCAATGGACTTTTGTAAACCAATGTGTCTGTATTCCACTAATCTGGGACACTAAAATTAACTTTTACATCCTAATCAGCATGAGGTTGTTTCAGAAGTTTTCTGTGCTTACAACTATATTTATGCATTTTCCAAATTTCTTGCCTTCTCATATGATCCTTCTTATATTCTTTCTTTTGTTTTTTGGCACATTCAGTTGCTGCCTGATTTTTGTCTACTGGTTTTCTTTCCATTCCCACTTGACACCAATATGCTTCTGCTAAACTAAGCAGGGAAGTCATCTTAGATTTATTCTCTTCATGTTTTAAAGCTTTGACTATGTTTGGACCTGGAAAGGTCAGTAGATATGCATGCAGTCTTACAATTGCAGATCTATACATATAGTCAATTTTAAGAAGGCCCATACCTCCTTCAAACTAGGGAACATATAGTCTTGCTATACACTACTTTTTATATATCATTTGATCAGTGTGAAACATTTTTCTTGTTTTCCTGTCCAGCTGATCCAATTCTGACTTTTATATATCATTTGATAAATGTGATGCATTTTTCTTTTTTTTTCATGTCCATCTGATCCAATACCTTTTGGGGTCAGTCACTCACCCCAAAACTATAAGTTAAAACAGGAAGTGCAAACTGGTATATAGATTGGACTTTGTTCCTATATGTCAGGGCTGTTTTCAGTATTAATTTAGTCTTCTAAAATATTCCTTACTGAGTTTTGATTGCATTTGTCCATATTTTATTGTTGATCCTTCATCAGTTCTCACATATTTATACACTCCCTCTTACTCCAGTTCTTTTATATCACATTCCTGTCCCAAACTGATATTTTCTTGGTGCTGCAGCTTTCCTGCTTTAAATGTTGCTTTTGTACATTTATTAAGACCAAATTACATTCTTATACCATCTGAAATAATTTTGACCACTTCCAGTTGTGCTTTTAGCTCCTCATCAGATGAACTATGCAATTTTAAATCATGCACAAAAAGAAGATGAGAAGTCTTTACATTTTTCTGCTGTCTGGGAGCCAAATTGTAACCATGGCCTAATCTGTTAAGCAGAAAGCTTAATGGTTTAAAGGCAAGACAAAAGACCATTGGTGACAAGAAGTTACCCTGGGATATCGCCTTTGAATTTTTATCCATTGGATAATAATTTGTCCTGTATTATGGCTTAGCTGCAAAGTAGTTTGCCACTGTTTCATGATCACTGTAAAGTAATTGATCAATGTAGGGTATATCTTGTATATCAGTAAGCACTCCTTTATCTACGAATGTGGGATGGGATGCTGTCAAATGATTTTTTGTAATTTATACATGCCATATTTAGGTTCTTTCCCTTTTTTACAGTTCTCCATTATGACTTTATTTAGCAACAAATGATCCTTTGTTCCACTTGACTTTCTTTTGTTACCCTTTTGTTCTATTGCAATGACTGAGTTTTCTTCTAAATTTCCATAAACTCTGTCAGCATCAATTTCAGTATATCATTTATACATTGTCAGAAGACAAGTCTATAGGTTTTAGGACAGCTTGCAGGTTCACTCTTAAGGAGGAGTATCATTTTTTCTGTTGTTAACCAGGTCGGTGCCTGTTTGGGGTGCACATATAAGTAGTTCTTACTCAGGGTTAAATCTTCATGTAAAGATGTTAATACTTTTATCCAGAAGTCAGGTGCTACATCTGGGCCTGGGATTTTCCATTTAGGAACTTTTCCTAATTTTCTTTCAATTTCTCTTGCTGCTACTTCATCCCATTTCATATCCTGTACATTTGAACTTCTTACTGTTTCTTTAACTTCTTCTATCCATTCAGTATCTTTGTAATGTTCCACAGGATCTTCACAGATATTTTTCCAAAATGTGTATTTTTCTTCTTTTTTTCTTTTTTTGGTGGTGTTTATCTTCCTTTTGCTTTGTTTCTCAACTCTCTATAACATTGTTTGTGTCATCTATGAATTGCTTATTTTGTACTTTCCCTTTATATCTATCTGTATATCGTCTAAGTTTTTCTGTTTGTACTGATATGTTTAGGTTATTATTTTCAATAGTGTACAATAGATCCTGGTCTGTTCTAATACTGCATGTTGCTTTTATCATGTATATCTTTATAAGTATATTTATTCATCTGTTCCTTCTTCTATACTCTTCTAACAGTGACACTTCCTGTTTAAATTACATTATAGTTTTCTCTATTCGATATTTCCATGATGACATTTGATTTGTTCCCTTCCTTTCCCTTATTGTCCTGCATCTTTGTGGTAAGACATTATGTGTTATTACTTCATCTGTACAGTAGTGTATCATATTTACTTCTGTTATATCAGATGTATTTATGTTAATAGTCTTGATTACTGTGTTCATTTGTTTTATCAGACTTCTAACATTTTTGGTCTTACTTACTTTCTGTAATCAATTTCTTTATTTGATCTTAACATGTCTATCCATCTTTATTAAATCAAGCAACTCTTCCCTTACATCTTTTTCTTCTAAACTGAGGGCACATGCATGTTTCTCCATTTCCTGTGGGGATACTGCAGAAAGTTCCAGAACATATTCCTGTGACATAGTCTCTTCAGCTGCATTCTGCATCATCCATTGCTGTTTCATATGGGAACTCACTGGTCTATCACTTCACAACACTAACTGCATCAGAGTTGCCACTCTTTCCTGTTCCATCCTTTGCTGTGCAACTCCAACTGAACTTTTGTACTGGTTTCCTGCTGAAGGCTCCAGAGTATCTTCATGTGGCAACAGATGAGATGCTTCCCGTTCCACCTTTTTCTTCTTAATTTGGGGACTCACTGTTCCATCATGCTCTGACATTACCAGAGTTGGATTTTCTACACTAAATCCTTCACTTCACAGGTACTCCATAACTTCAGTTTTTATTTTTTAACTTCTCCATTACTAATCCTCTTTTCTACATTCCCACTTTGTTTTCTTATATTTGTATTGTAAAATTTTCCATATCCAGATGCCTTTGCCTGTATTTCTCTTCAAATATTTTTGGTGCTGCTTTTTTGTATTGATTAGTTTTGCTTTCTTTGCATAAATATTGCACCATATTAAATCTCTTTTCCTTTCTCACAACCAAATTTCTTCTTCAGATGTCCCACTCCATCTGTTTCTCCTTAATATGGAGACTCATTGCATCATGTTGTGACATAACCTGTGTTAAACTTTGTACACTAATCTTTCACTTTGAAGGTATTCCATGAGTTCAGCTTCTATTTGTTTAACCTCTGCTTTACTAATCTTTTATTCTACATTCCCCTTTGTGACCTTATTTTTTTGTATTGTGAAATTTCTCACATCTGTGTGCCTTTGTCTATGTTTCTCTTCAAATATCTTTGGAATTGCCTTTTATTTATTTATTTATTACATTTGTTTACCGTGAAATTCCGACTGGACATGGGTCCTTTTTCAGCGGAGGCCCGGGGAGAAAAGCTCCACAAGTACATAATGGAAAATGCTACAATAGTAGATGATATACAGTCTTTTTTATATTTATGTTATATTTTTATATAAGTTGTATATGTTTTATATTTTTTATATATTTTTGTATTGATTTGTTTGGCTTTCTCCTTTGCATAACTATTACACAAACATCAAATCTCTCTTTCTTTCCCATGTCTATGTTTCTTTCTTTCTTATACCTTTCAAAAATATCTGGGTTTCATTTTTTATATTTTTGGACTTCCTCAGCTACTTCTGTTTCCAAATGGCCTAAGGTTTCTTGGCTATATAATGCTTTTCATCAATCGGTTGTATTAATAAATACAAATTTGCATTTGAAGCTGTTGACAGTTTTTTCTTTTGCAAGTATTTTTCTTTCCTCTAATCTCTTTCTTAATCTTTTTTAAATATCTTCTATCCAGAAATTTTGGACTTCTTGCATGATAGTAACAATACATAATTTTTTTTTATCCTCGGTAGTCCACTCTGTTGTCTCTACATCTCTTTTTTGGCCTGTCAGTTTTTGTTTTTTTTTGTGGACTACTACTTCCTTCTGCAACAGAGTGGCCATCCTCCTTCTTAGCCTGGCCTAACCCCAATGTTGGAATGTTTCCATTTCTTGAGGATTCTACACTGTCATTTTTTTTTAGTTGTGAGTGCACCTACCAGGATTGGCACTTTTTTATCCTGGGACTTGTGCACCCAGCTGTCTTTTTTATTTTTTAACCTACTTCTGTCCATGATATATGCTATATAAAATACAGTCTATATATTAGTGTCATCTTGGTGAGATTTTGTGAAAACAGGGTACGCCATGTGAAGGTACTCACCTTGACCAGAGGATGAATTAATTTCCAACAATACTACTTTCCTTTGCTTGCTGATTTTATCATCTCTTCATTCAGAGCCCCAAGTTCTCCCATGTAGGGAATGAGATCTTGCTACTGGTCCTCTGTCTTTATGGCCAGTGGATGTTCAGCCAGGACACATCTGACAAGTTCCACCTTGACTGTATTTGGACAGATGTAGTTAATAATATTAATGCTGACGGGGCCCAGGTTAAAGACTACCAGAAGATCAGATGCTGGGTATCTAGCATGATTCAAGATGCTCAAAAGCATGCTGCTCACCTGGCAAAGCAGGTTAAGGCAACAGGAGGAAATCCATCAGTTGAACCACAATTAACTGAGATAGCTTTGCCTTAATGTTTGCAAGGAGCAGACATGTCATTATCCCATGGTGGGGTGCTGGATCTTGGTACAGAACTGTAGGGTGCTCTTGGCATCTCCACTGTTGATGTCCCAGGTGTGTATCACTGGTGTTGTTAGGAATGCATACTGCTTACCAGTGTGGAATATTGAATACCATTAAATGTAATTTTCTTTGTTGTGTAGAAACATCAGGAGTTCAAATAAGAAGCACACCTGCACAAGGTAAGGACTATCTCATTATGTATTACCACTATACACCATGCTTATCATTTCTACATTAGGCATTAATTTCATTAACTGCAACCATTGCTAAGGGTTAAGCTTTAAGGACTATTGGCTTGATACCAAGGAAAGGTACATCTAGATTGAGTGATTTCCTGAAAAGGCTGTTTATTACCCAGGTCAGACCTATCATAGAATATAATTTATTATTTCATAGTTATTCTAAGGGTGATTTACTGAGTTTGGAAAATGTTCAAAGAAAATTCACCAGGAAAATAAGAGTGTAACAGCATAAAGTATAACGGAAGGCTACAATATTTAGGATTGTATTCTTTAACTATAGACTGCTGAAAGTCAAATTATATTTGGGATATAGGTCAATGTTTAAGGAAGAACTAAGAATATTACTGAATAGTGATGCTGTAAATAGTGAGGTGAACTTTAGCAGAAATAAGTTGTCATATAAGATAGAGAAAAGTATTACAATGACTAGAAGGAAATTTATTATGCAATCTATTGTTAAACTGTGGAATAGACTGCCATTATCTGTTACAGACTATGAGACCGTGGAGTCCATTAGACAGCATTAGACTGCTGGGTAGGTCAATGGGCATATTCATGTACACAGCAGTCTGTGTTTTGATAAGTTCTTCAGGCCTTAAAGCAGTATAACTAACCCTTGTAACCCTTGTGATGGCAAAGAGTCCTAATTATTATAAATATTTTCATTTGGTGTCTTCACAGGTGACACACTATCTGGCTCCTCCACAGTGGATATACCACTGGTTGATGTTGGAGATGACTCTGACAATGACTCTCCATAAAGGTGGTGCCTCAACGGATCCTGGAAACTATCGCTCCATAAGCCTGACTAGCTTGGTCTGCAAAGCTATGGAAAGGATCATCATGGACCTCATAAATAAAGATATTGGGGACCTACAGACACTGGATCCTACCCAGTTCAGCTTTGTTAAGGGCAGATCCTGCCTCTTAAACCTGGTTGATTTCTTTGAAACAGTCAGCAAGGCCATTGACAAGGGGAAGGTGGTCCACACAGCCTACCTGGACCTCGCAAAAGCCTTCGATACAATACCCCACTCGGGCATTATAGATAAGCTCACCAGCTTAAATATAAACCCCTATGTCACTAGATGGATTGCAAACTGGCTCAAGGACAGAACCCACATGGTTAGAATTGCTGGAGCCATGTCAGACTCCAAACCAGTTACAAGTGATGTCCCACAAGGCTCAGTCCTGGGACCTCTCTTGTTCGGTATATATTTCTCGGAGGTACAGGCCAACACGGAAGGACTGTGGCTGACCAAGTTCGCAGATGACTGCAAACTGGGCACCATAATCGACTCTCCAGCCGACACAAGCATCCTCCAAAAGGGCCTCATAGAAACAGACAACTGGTGCCAGAGCCATGGCCTCAAGCTAAATGCCAAAAAGTGTATAGTCATCCCCTTTGGCAAAAACAAAGTGCCCACAAATTACCACATAGGTGGTAATCCATTAAGTACAGAGGAAGTAATTAGGGACCTGGGGACCCAAGTTGATAGCAGTCTCTCATTTGACAACCACGTGGCCAAAGTGGTTAGAAAAACATTTTATATAGCCCACCTAATCATGAAGGGATTCACATCTAGATCAGGGGAGGTCATCGTGCCTCTTTACTCATCCCTCATCAGGCCCATAATTGAGTACAATGCCCCTTTTGGTATGTACCTTACCAGACACCTGCAGCAACTGGAAAGACCCCAAAAGTACCTCACCAAGAGGATCAAAGGGCTCAAACAGATGCCATATGCTGCTGGTTAAAGAAACTCCAGCTCTACTCAGTGGCATACAGCCTGTTCAGAGGCGATCTGTGCCTGACGTATAAAGCCATGTCCAACCCGGAATTAATGGACATGCTGCACCTCAGAAAATCCAAATCCCATCGAGCTCTGGCTCGAGACTTGAACCTCAGCACTGAAATAAATAGGACATGCTGGAGGGACAGATTCATAACTCAGAGGTTCCCTTCACTCTGGAATAAAATCCCAGTCCATGTTAGGCAGAGTCCCTCATTGACTCTCTTCAAGAGGAATCTTGATGAGTGGATGGGAGATCGTAGGTTTACCCTAGGTATCACTTCTGTGTCACTGTTAGACAGAGGCACAGTATACTAACCTCGAAAAAGGGCATAGCAAAATAAATTTAAAATGGGTGGCGAAAGCCAAACACATTCTGGCTAGGCTTATAAATGCCCTAGGGCAGATAGCCTAGTATGAACCTATGAACCTATGGTGTTTACAGTTGGCATAGTCAGTGGGGTGCATGGTTTCTGTGTTGGACACAGGGAATGTGGAATAAGATCCCTTTCCCAGTCAGTGTACATATGTCATCTGTACCTGTAGAACCAGCACCAGACAAGGATAGGCTGTCACTGACAAATCTAGTCAGGATGGCATGTCTCCTCTGCAGCACAGGCCACACTGTATGATAATCATTCGAGTTGTAGACTTTTTTTACTTCAAAAAATATGTGTTAATTCACATCCTCTTTTTCTGTCAGCTTTCTAAATTAATAGCATATTGGCATGTAAAAGGTGTCTCTAATTTGGGACCTTCTGCTCCAGTTGTTTTTTTGCTTTGTCCTTAATTCTTGAGAAAAAAAAGGTGGAGAGCTACATCCCACTCTCTATATGACAAAGAAGTGTAAACATCTTTATATTCATTCTTGTAATAATTCACATGAATAACAGCCTTAACTAGTATATTCTATGTCTGTAAACTGAAAATGGACTCTGTCTTGTTGCCATTGCTTCAACAGGAAATGAAGAGAGATCACTGTATCAGCAAACATAGGTTCAAACTTGCCTTGCAAAGACATGATTCCCTAACCCTGAAAAAAGGTTATCAGTTGTATACCTGTCTTACAGACCTAAAGTCCTTTTATGGACTGCTGTCTTACATTGACTGCTGACCAATTTGATGTGACAAGGAAGTGTAGCTGAACACGTCTTGCTGGAGTACTTAGATCTCCAAAAACTATAAAAGTGACCTCAGGAGCACTGCTTCCAAAGTGGCAGCTGTTGAAAGGTTCCTTTCTTTCCAAGACCCCTTACTCTGAATCTTCCTTAAAATTAAGGGAACATCTCATTCTCCTGTATTCAAAGAAGCTTTTAACATTTTTTTAACTGTTGCCAAATGTGACTGGTGTACTTATAATGATTAAAAAAGCCTAGGCATAGCAGAGTACCACATCTCGAAGTATAAAAATGGCTTGAGATGACAGTAGGTTTGTACATGATGTGGATGACTCACTTGCTTATTGTATATTTCAGCATTTATTGCTGTCTGTGTGTGCATTAAAATGACTGTCACATTTGCTTTATTTACAACTTATTTGGTTTAAAAGGCTCATGAATAGCATGGTATACTGTATACTTCTACAGTATTCCGTTTTCTTTCAAGGCTATGGCTTAAAAAGGCCTGCTAGGAAAAGCCATCCAACTAACAAATAGCAGTCAGCACAGACAAGTTCTGAGTTAAATACTGAGCACATGATTAAGCGAAATGCAGCTTCAAAGGCAGGCAGCTGTAAAACCCCAAGGTAAGAGGAAATTGTATGGCCCCAGGTCTGGTGGCACCCATGTAAAGAAACAGGCTAAATGTACATTCAGATCCAACTCTTAGCTAACGACCTCAGAGAAGGCCTTTGCATTTTTTTGTTTTCCATAGTATTTCTTGTTCTACAAACCTAGATACCCTGGTCATTGTTATTCATTGATAAGTGTATGTGTGACCATGGTCTCCTTATTTTCATGATCTGAAAACATACAGGGTAGCCATCTCCCAATATCTTGCTATGATTAACCCCAGTAAACTCCTCAGAAAAAGTATTTAACCTTATGTGAATTAGAACTGCTGAGCATTCTCCCATGAGCTGAGATAACCTTTCTCAATGTTAATCAATGATTAGCATGCAATGTGTGTTTTGTTTGTTTCACAAATATGCACAAGCTGTCTGTTCACATTTACCTTAACCAGAGAGCTTTTTGTATTTAAGGTAATTGACAAATACATTTGTCTTCCAGTAAGCACAGGCGCTGCTCATATAGTGTGGAAGGCAGACTTCCAGTTTGCTCTTAGGACTTGTTAATTACTCATACCCATAGTATCTTGCTGTTTTGATAAGATGTCTACAATGTCTAACCAAATGACAGCATGATTATTAAACCCTCCAACAGACCAGAAATTGCTGCAGTTTTCTTCTTCTTCTTCTTCTTCTTATTATTATTATTATTATTTCAGCATCTTGTTTTGTTCTGAGAAAGTCTGGCATTAACAAGCATGATGGCCATCAGGTAAACAAGAAGCAAAATATACAGACGTTATATTTTTAAGGATTCAGCCATTACTGAACCACAAAAACTGTGGTACTGGCTGCAAGCTTCAGTGGATGTCAGTGCTTTTTTTCTCTGCTCCCACTCTGTTAATGTTGACTCCATCCCTCCAAGTGATGTACAATGTGTAATGAGATGACATTGAGGAAATCCACCATGCTGTGCTTCTAATGCTGGTCTCATCACACACACTTTGGCAGTGAAGGATGACTGTATAGAATGGTGACAAAAAAATCTCAAGAGACTAAAGTTTAATCTCGGCATCTTCAGGAGGGAAAAATGTGATGGTTTGTGGACATGAAAGGAACATACTAACCTGCTGAATTGTTCATGGTTTTACAGTTTTCATGATTATAGTTTTATACAGTCTGCAATGAAATGTGTTGTTACAAAGAAAGACAGTGTGTATGAAACAGGAACTTATTCAAAAGCATATGCCCTTCTTTAACAAAAGCAAGCTTGTCAGAAAAAAAGCCTCCTGCAGGCAAGGAAAAGAGGTGGGAAAACTAGCTGAAACAACACATGACCTTTACTCCACTTTCTGGGATTCAGTTTGTTCTTAGTGTCCTTGGAAACCACAGTATGTTCCCATAATAAGCCAGAAGTCGACATGCTGTCCTTAAATAACCGCTCTCTGAAAACAAGAACAAGGCAGCAACTCGCTTTCAGTTGCAACCAATGTAATTCAATCCTTGTTTATCTGTCATTTTAGTTACAAGCTAGACATTAACAAGACTAACTGGTAAATATGTTTTCCTGGTACTGTATACAGAAAAGGAAAATTAACAGAATCCCTATTTTGCAATTTGCAGGAGTACATTCCAAAGCGACACTGTTGCAATGTTGTAATCCATGCAGTGTTTATGGTACACAAAGTGGGTCTGCTGGATTAAATTGCATATAACTGTAGATATGTGATCTGCTCATCCGACATCAACCGTAGTCAGATAAGGTCTGCCTCATTTAACAGGTAAATCTGAAGGTTTCTTTAGCTAAGCAATTATTCTGTTTGGAGTAAAAATCCTTTGCTACCACAGCTGGCCTGGAAAGCCATTTAATCACTTGGATTTTGTTGCGGCTTCAGTAAAAAAAAAAAAATGCATAGCCCTTGAGGTACTGTCTGAAAACAGGAATTATTTGCATACTACATTCACCTATTCATCAGTCCTAATACACATAGAGTGAAGGTATGGCATATATGTCCTTACTCTCTGCTTTACCTGTATGAGTTGGGTCAACTCCATCTTTATATATTTCAGTCTTCGAGAGTGCCATGAATTTTAAATGACTTCACTTTACTGTTCAGAAGTGTCTTTTCGTTTAAAACCATATAAACAAAGATGAAGGCATGTAGTTATCTGCATTAAATTCAAGCAAGTTATGTAAACTCTCAGTGTTTGAAATAAACATAAATTCAACTTTAGTACATCATATCTCAAAGAATATGATGTCAAAAGAGGAGAAAGACAGAATGGCCGGGTCAGAACTGCCACAGGATGTCACCTATTAAAAGAGAAAGTCAATGAATCAAGCATTTTAAAAATCATTGGCTGCAGTGAATATTTTAAGCAACAGACATACAGAAGAATGAGAGGGAGTGGACGAAGATTACACACAACACCAGAAATTAGAGGAATTAATCAATATTCTAGTTGCAACAAGAGATACTATGCCATTCTCCAGTCCTGTCCTAAAAATTCCAGCTGTTGATGTAATTTCCAGACAGCGAGCTGTTTAGTAACTGCCCTCAGTTTTCAGTAACTGCTTTTAATTCCCACTTTTCATGTGCTGCCAACCACCTGTATAGTTCCCTCTGTGCTGCCAATGTGTAACCACACCCTTAAGCAGCTATAAGAAAAATCATTAGAGTGATATCTAATAAATCAAAAGCAGTACTGTTTCATTGATTTCAAATGATTTCTTAAACATACACCGTGTGATGCTCCTTTTTGTATTACATAGCCTTTTTTCCAGCGTCCATGAAACAGCATGATGAGTTTGATGAGTTCACGAATATTTAGGTTGTTAGTGATCCACTTGATACATCATCGTTTTACACAGGGGATCATTAGCTATATATTACAGTGGGTTGGGTTGCACTGCTGTTGTCTTAAGACTGCAAATCTTGATAAAACTAAAACCATGCAACTCAAAAGTGAGCACAATGAGATTTTGCACAAATTCTTAACTTTTCTTTTCCAACAGTCATACTGTATAACGTATACATTATTTTACATTGTTTAGTGTATTTGATGGGTGCATTATGCATAGTAACCAGACTTCATAGTCAAACACAGTCACACACTTTTTACTATCCAGTGCACTTAAATTTTTTTTTTATTAGATATATCACACTGGCAAAGTAGAAAAAAATTCTAAATCGAACCACTAATGTCTGTATTTAGTAGCATTTTCTATGCAGTGTAGCCCAACATATTGTCCAAACTCATCAGTATTATTGTCACACATTTTGCCCACATGAAATGCTAAGTATAGCAATAACTCATGCCTGGGTGTGGGTAATGCGGGATTTACCCACGGTTGGCATGGTTTGGTCCCGAGGGCGAAGCCCGAGGACCATACAAAGACAACCGTGGGTAAATCCCGCATTACCCACACCCAGAAGTGGGTTATTGCTATTATACTATGACATTATTTAAGAAAAGAAATAATTACTTTTCTTAAATAATGGCATTGTATAATGCCTCTTTGCTGCCCTTCCGCAGCTGTCTGGTATCCGTTGCAGTTCTGATGTACTGCACATGCCTACGCAGTACATCAGAGCTGTGGCCAAAAGCAATGGAGAAAGCAAGATCTCCGTTGCTTTTTACTGTTTTGCTATGTTAAATGGGTTTAACATAGTGAGACAGCTTTAAAATAAGCAACGGAGATGTCCGTTGATTATTTTAAAGCTGTCTCGCTATGTTAAACCCATTTAACTATAACTAGAAAAAGCAACGGAGATCTTGCTTTCTCCGTTAACACAAACCTGTCTGGCTGTTTTAAATCGTTTTAACATAGCGAGACAGCTTTAAAATAAGCAACGGAGATCTCTGTTGCTTATTTTAAACCTGTCTCGCTATGTTAAACCCATTTAACATAGCGAGACAGGTTTAAAAAAAAGCAACAGAGAAAGCAAGATCTACGTTGCTTTTTACACACTGTGTCGCTATATTAAAGGAGTTTAACATAGCGAGACAGCTTCAAAAAAAGCAACGGAGATCTCCGTTGCTTTTTTTAAACCTGTGTTGCCATGTTAAACTCTTTTAACATAGCGAGACAGTGTTTTAAAAGAGACTTATACTAATGGGAAAAAGTCCGGGCGACCGGACCTTTTTCCATTAGTATAAGTCGATTTACAATGTGCACGCTGGCCAATCAGCATGCACGTTTTGGAATATTAATGGGGGTTCATGGTATAATGTCATATATTTTGCTGTAGAATGGTTGGAGAGGAGTACAAAAACTCTTTTACCTTCCTGTTCTGCTTCTCTCTCTCTCTCTCTCACACTCCTTTTCCTCCCTGTTCTATTTCTGTAGCTCACTCCTTCTACTTCCTGTTCTATTTCTGTATCTCACTCCTTCTTCTTCCTGTTCTCTTTTTGTCTCTCACTGCTTCTCCTTTCTATTCTGTTTCTCTCTCTCACAGTCCTTCTCCTTCCTGTTCTATTACTGTTCTCACTCCTTCTCCTTCCTGTTCTATTTCTGTCTCTCACTCCTTCTCATTCCTGTTCTATTTCTGTCTCTCACTCCTTCTCCTTCCTGTTCTATTTCTGTCTCTCACTCCTTCTCATTCCTGTTCTATTTCTGTCTCTCACTCCTTCTACTTCCTGTTCTATTACTGTTCTCACTCCTTCTCCTTCCAGTTCTGTTTCTATCTCTCACTCCATCTCCTTCTTATTCTGTTTCTGTTCCTTACTCCTTCTCCTTCCTGTTCTATTTCTGTCTCTCACTCCTTCTCATTCCTGTTCTATTTCTGTCTCTCACTCCTTCTCATTCCTGTTCTATTTCTGTCTCTCACTCCTTCTACTTCCTGTTCTATTACTGTTCTCACTCCTTCTCATTCCTGTTCTATTTCTCTCTCACTCCTTCTACTTCCTGTTCTATTACTGTTCTCACTCCTTCTCCTTCCAGTTCTGTTTCTGTCTCTCACTCCTTCTCCTTCCAGTTCTGTTTCTGTCTCTCACTCCATCTCCTTCTTATTCTGTTTCTGTCCCTTACTCCTTCTCCTTCCTGTTCTATTTCTGTGTCTCACTCCTTCTTCTTTGTATCTATTTCTGTTTGTCCTTCAACCTCTAATTCCATAAAGGTAAAAAGAGATTAAAGGAGCATCAGAAACACAGCTACAAAATGTATAAGTGCAGAGGTTGTGTTAGTTATCTTAGAGAAGTGATGTTATTGACCAACAAGTTATGGCCTGGTATGCAAAGCCAAGTGCTTGATCATAGAGTGTCTGGTACACTCACCAAGTCTGCACTCTGCAGGAGAATAGGTGCTCCAAAGGGGCAAGTAATGAATGAATGCATTACCTGAACCACTGAAAGGTTGTCAGAATGACATC
>NC_056738.1:392335752-392468252 GCF_019279795.1 Protopterus annectens | reverse complement strand
TTGCATAATTCTGTTATTTATATTGTCATATTTCTTATATTACAATTTCTTTGTATTCTATCACTGAGTCTCTCTACTTCAATAGCAATTCGTGTTTATTTTTAACTTCTTTCTCTCTCTCTCTTTCTCCTTCTTTCTTTTTCTTTCTTTCGCTAGCTGTATTCTTATTTTTAGACTTAAACAATGTGGTTATGACAAGCCTGTCTTCATGGGAGTATGTCACATTTTGCCATTTTATTATTTTTCCTTGAAACCAAAAATAAATCTAGTCTTGAGTTATATACATGAATACCCATCATACAATTATATCATTTAGCGTCATGTGCATTTTATCTCCAGATTCTTATTATATATGTGCTACAATGCTCCCGCCTTACCAGTGGCTTTGTTTTTATTGCAGTATTTTCACTGGGATTGTCAGTTTAATTTAGTTTTAATAGAATTCTAACCTCCATTAATGTTATGGGCATTGTTGTCAATGTGTCAATGTTTAATATTTTTGTATAAATTCTGTTACATGTATTTGGGCCCAGTAATTCCTTCCCAGTGCTTTATCTGTATGTGCACTATAAAATATCTACCTCTCAATTTTTTAAGGTTGTTATAATGTATTAGAAAATGGACTGATGGCAATAGGGATACCCATTTGGAGAACAGATACTCTCCAAGAGAGTATTAATTTACAGGGAGATCCCTGTATCATGTCCATGGCTTCACAGCAGCATATTAAACCAATGTGAAGCTTGAACTGAAAGCAAACAGCTACTGTGCTGTTTCCTGATATACATGTGAGCATTAATTAAAAAAATGAATTAAAACAAAAAATAATACATGACTGCAATAATCAATTACAAGGGACTACCTTTCTTCCTTCCCCTTGCTAGTCTCAGCATTTAAAATGCCACATAGTAAGCATGGGAAAATAAGTAAAAGAAAAGTAATGCTGCATTAGACGGATGTGTTTATGCATGTCTGTATGTGTGTGATAAGATTGGGTGCATGTGTATGCTTATGAGTCTACCTTTACCTCTGCATGTGCCTTTCTGTGGAAGTGTATGAGTTTCTCCATATGTGTTTGTATGTGTGTAACTGTTTCCAGTGCGTGTATAGATGAAATCCATGTGCGTGTGTGTGTGTGTGTGTGTGTGTGTGTGTGTGTGTGTGTGTGTGTGTGTGTGTGTGTGTGTGTGTGTGTGTGTGTGTGCGTGTGTGTATGTGTGCATGTGTGTGTTGATATTATATACTTGCATAATATATATTTTGGATATAAAATACATCCTCTAACAGCAATTACATATCATGCAGCAAGTATGAAACATTAGGTGGAGAAAGTATTTTACATCAACACTAACTTAACTGACATGTCATTTTCTAAGCACGGTTGATCTTCCAGGGATGAAGAGATGAAGAGGCCAACCACCGCCCCTGGACATTTATACTTCTCAACCTCTTAGAGCAAGAAATCTGGACAAAGCCACAAACAATGGGGAGACGAAAGCATCAAAATAGAGACACTTTTTAAATACTGTTCTTATCAACCTAGAAAGTTGCTAGAATAACATGTTATGCATTAGCATGAATTCTCTGAAGGGTATGAAGTCTATAACTTAAATGTCTGTCATTGTTTTCTGACTTCAGTCCTCAGTGATTGGCCATACTGTGAAAATATGGTCAGTTCAGAGGTATGCTGAGCAGTCCATTATTTCCTGAGCACCCACCCTGTCTGACATCATTCTTATTCGTTAAGCAACTCTTTGTCTTTCTTTTAGTATTGCTGACTTCGTGGGTCTAGGGTCTGTCTAACTGCATTCGGTTTGATAATTTTTCATCTTTTATTTTGTAGGTCACCTGAAATACTAAAATGGCATTGTCATGAGGGTTCCAAGATGGTGGTCGTCTAGTTGACACCTTTCACACGAAGCTCCTCACAAATCAGCTAAAAACCGGCAATTTAAACAGCTTTCAGTGTGGTGTTCTCACAGGATTTGGTCTAGTAAATAACTGTGTATCTGGTTATTAAGAAAAGATTGTTCTTCTATCAAAAAATCCAGTCAAATCTCTTTTGTGGAAAAAATTAAACTTCTCTCAGCCTGTGTAGCCTGGGCCACGTGCATCCAAGGGGTTTGTAGCTTTGACTGTATCCTACTGGAGTATTCTCATCTAAGGCATGGCTGGTAACTCTGACACCATGGAAACACAAACTACCAAGGCCAAATTCTCTTCATTATCATCTCTGGAGAAAGATACAAGTTCTAAAAGACTCAGAACCAATAAACAAGTAAGTGACACTCCAAAAACAAATGCTAAAGAAAAAACTGACTCAAATTTCCATATGGAAGACTTAAAAATGGCTTTACAACCAATTCATTCAGCCATACAAGGTTTTTCTACTCAGCTTACAGACTTTGGCAAAACATTAAAACAAATAACAGATAGGATGGACACACTTGAAGGTAAAAATCATACTATGGAAATCCAAATAGATTCAATAAATAAAGACTTGTGTGCTAAAGATTCACTGCTTACTGAAATACAAGATAAACTCCTGGACTTGGAAGCGAGAAGCCGTCGCAACAATATATTAATAAGAGGTTTGCCAGAATCATATGATAACCAAGATTTACTTAAAATCCCAAAACAGATTTTTTCAGCACTTCTCACTTTAGACAGCGACTCTGAAAACCTAGTAGTAGAAAGAGCACACAGAGCCATACGTTCTCGTCAAGTAACCACTGTACCCCGACTGATCTACACCAAGATTTTGAGCTTTCAAGATGCCCAGAAGATTTTGGTTACAGCTCGTAAACACAGACAGTTTGTATGGAATAATCACAAACTCACTTTCTCACAGGATTTACCTCACCAAATTAAGTTAAACAGACAGAAGCTGTCTCCTTACTGTGCTGACCTAATCAGACGTGGTATAAAATTTCAGATGCGATACCCAAATGCATTAACATTTACTTATAAAGACAAGAGACAGTCAGTGAATACCGTGCAAGAAACGCAAGACACTTTTCTAAAGCTTTTTAAAGTAGTGCCCACCACAACATGAGAAGCTTAACAAGAACTGGCCAATCTCTGGTGGCTTATAAGTCATTGTGCTAATCTAGTTTTATTCATATGTTGTGCATTTGTTATGCCGCTTTTACACTGAATTGTGAAGTACTAAACTGTGTTGAGATGTCAATCTTGGCTAGCTATCTTTTATGTTTCACATCCATTCTACATTTAAAACTAGTGCTTTATGCCAATAGGAACTTTTGTTCGACGACAATTGTAGTGACTGTATCACATCGATCTATCTTTATGAAGGCACGCTCACCTAACATGGACTGTAGCTATGTATAAGCTTATTGTCTTCGACTTACATGGTAGCTGGATGAGACTTTTCTCTGTATTGTAATCCTGCTTACCCTTTAGTTTCGTTTTGGATATTGGAATGCCACAATTGGTTTCTTCTGTGATCGTCGCTGAGACCCATAGAGATGACGTTGCCTCTTCAGTCATGCAGAGCACTTTTTTCTATATTCCGGTAAACCTTCGGTTTGACGTGCCTGTCGTGCCTAACACGAACATTAAGACACACTCAAGGTGTAGCTTTCAAAAGAGAAAAGTTGCTAAGAACCACTTATATTCCATTTATATTCCATTTATACATTGCTTTTTTCTTTTCTCTATGTTAGAATGTTGCTTTTAATTTGACTTTCATCAGCTACATTAACTTTGTTCAATTATACTTAGTAGAATATTGCATAGTTTGTGTCTGTTTATGCAAAAACAGTGTCATAGGAATAACTTTCAATGTTAGTTGTGAGGTATGTGTTTGTACAGTATGTACGGTATCAAAGCAGATAGCTTCACTATCTCACAGCACTTTATTCTCCACTTTGATTCTCAACAAAATCCTCATGTCCTCCCTACATATGTGTATGTGGGGGGTGATTGGATACCATAGTTTCCTTTCCAGTCCTAAAATACTGTTGTAGGTGAATTGGAAATTCATCATGTTGCCTGCAAGTACACAAGTACATATGTGCACCATGTGATGGATTAGCATCCTATCCTGATTTTATTTTCTCCATCTTGCGCTCAATGAGTGCTAGGATGTCTTCTAGTTGCCCTGCATTTCTGCATTAGATTACATAGATAATTGGAAAATGAATGCAAGAATTTGTGAAGCTTGTAAGTGAATGAAATATGATATTTAGGGAATAATAAAATTGTGTGTAGAATTGTCTTTCTTAAACACTTCTTAAGTCATATAAACAGTCATCATTTATATTTATATATGTAGTATGACAGCTACATAAACAGGTGATAAATGGGTACTAATAAAAGTTGAGTTTAATATCCCAGAGTCACAAATAGGTTCATATCCCTATCAACACCTATCATATACACATTACATCTAGCGGATACCACAAACTTGTCAATACATTTAATTTTATTTTAAACACTACAGTGAAAAGGAGAGTTGGTGTGGTGAGGTTTTACTATGACAGACATTTTGTTTTCCATGTTTTTGTATATATGTATAGTTATGTTTAAAGATATAATAGTCCTTTTCAGGACTCTTTATAGAACTACTTCAGTTATGATATCTATTATGTTAACCAAAGTTAACTTTATTATTTGTGATGATTCATATGTCCCTTCTTTTGTTGTAGACGGGTGGGTAGGCACTGGGTTAGTATGGAGGGAACTGGTTTTGATTTTGGAACTTTTGAGAGGCAGTAACATACAATATAATTTATACAGTGAGACTAGGTTCAATATTTTCTATTTTTTTAGGATTTTACTAAGTAAAGTATTTAAGATTTTACTGAGTAAACACTTAAGTAGATACATAGACTTAAAGCAACTAATGTAATGTCTTTATATATTGATTCTTGGAATGTCAGAGGGTTACAGAACAAAACTAATAGATCACTACTCTTTCATTTAGTGTTCAAATCTCAGGCCAGTATTTGTTTTCTGCAGGAAACACATATGCATAGAGATGACTGGAAAAAAGAAAACAATAAGAAATGGGTTGAAATGATAATTGCAGCCGGGGATTGCTCTAATTCAAGAGGTGTGGCAATTTTAGTCAAAAACAATTTCCTAGGTAATATTACAAACATAAATTATGATGCAGATGGTAGACGGTGTTATTTCTTTTCTTATTTTTCTAGCATTGATAAACCACTCTTGTTTTTTAATTTATATGGTCCTTGTGACCACCAACATAGTTTCTTTATTCAGATATGTAATATTCTTTCATCTTTCAAGGATCATTATATTATTATGGGTGGGGATTGGAATGCCGTTATTAATCCTGATATTGATCGTACTAGTAGATCAATTTCATATAATCACCAAACATCTATTGCCCTAGAAGAATTAATGTTAGATCTCAACCTTATAGATCCCATTACCCTCAATGTACATACTGACAGGAAAGATAGATATACATATTATTCTAAATGTTATAATGCATGGTCAAGACTAGATTTTTTTCTTGTTTCTGTTTTTCTTATGCATCAAAAAATTGAATACTTCATGGAGCCTAGATTTTTATCTGATCATTCAAGGATATCACTTAAGATTAGCTTTGATATAACAAGGCCACGCATATATACACAAAATAGATGGACATTTAACAACAACCTTCTCTTGAATAAGAATATCCATGTTATAATTACTGAGATTATACAAGAAATGTTTTCCAATCTTGCTACATCAGACATTCCATATGATGTTCAATGGGCTGCTTGTAAGGCAAACCTTAGAGGAGAGTTAATTAGCAAGGCTTCTTATCTTAAAAAACAGTATAGAAATAAAGAATCCTCGTTAAAACTAAAAATCCAAACTTTAGAAAACCAGCACAGATTGAATCCTGATTCTTCTATATATCTACAAATTTGTGAATTCCAAAAAGAACTTTTACTACTACACCAACATAATCTCTCTATAATAGAACAATGGCTCTTAGCTACTTATTCTGAATGGGCTCAAGTCCCCTCTAAAGTTCTCGCCAGAATTATTAAAAATAATCAGTCCTTACCTAGAATAGCACCCATACACTATAACAACAAGATATATAATACGGACTTAGAAATTATGCATCTTTTCACTACCTTGTTTTCAGATGTATACTCTAAAGAGCCTGACCCTATGACTACACAGCATATTGAAAGTTTTATATCTTCCATTAAATTCCCACTACTGAATGATCAACAAAGGAAAATACTATCGGCCCCTTTGAGATCTCAAGAAATTTCAGAAGCCATTGACAAGATTAAAACTAATAAATCCCCAGGTCCGGATGGATTTACACCAGAATTTTATAAGACTCACAAGTCAATTCTTGTACCTTTTCTTCTTAAAGTTTTTAACTACATAAAAATAAATGGTATATCAGATTTACATTGGAATGTCTCAAAAAACATATTAATTCTAAAAAATAATAAAGACAAAACAGATCCTAATAATTATAGACCTATCTCCTTAATTAATATTGACATTAAAATTTTAGCCTCGTTATTAGCTGAGAGATTGAAAAAAGTTCTAACATCATTAATTTCCCCAGATCAATCAGGCTTTATGTCCCACCGGCATGTATGGGACAATACTTTATCTCTAGATGCCTTTATACACTTCGCAAAAAAAGATAGAAATCCTATATATGCACTGATCCTTGACACTTCGAAAGCTTTTGACAGAGTAAATTGGGACTTTCTTTTTCGTACTATGTCTTGCTTTAATATACCTAATACTTTTATTGATTTTATTAAAGTTTTATATAAGGATTCTCCCACCTTTCTTCATATCAATAGAAATGCCTCTAAGATTATAAAAATCACTAATGGTACGAGACAGGGATGCCCATTATCTCCTTTTCTTTTAATCTATACTTAGAGCCAATGTTATTATATATAACACAAAACACTTTTCACAAGATTCCCAAAATTTTAAATACTGAGGTGCCCTTTTCTGCATTTGCGGATGACTTGGTGATATACCTCCAAACACCTGGTACAGACCTTGTGAAAATAATCAATATTATTAATAAATTTTCACAGGCCTCTGATTATCAGGTGAACTCTCATAAAACTTTCATCTTTCCTATAAATCCATCTGCCCATAAACCTCACATATTTTCAGATTCCCTTTTTCTTTCACCTATGCAATTAAATACCTAGGTACTCAAATTGAGCATAATGGTCTTTCTACATTTCAAAATAATATTCACAGAGTATGGTCATTAATAGTTTTAGATTTACATAGATGGGAATTACTTAATATATCACTCTTATCCAAAGCAGCGATAGTCAAAATGAATATACTCCCTAGACTCCTATTTCAATTTAATGCCATAGACCAGATTATTCCTAAATCTTTCTTTACAAAAGTTAATAAGGAATTAGCTAGATTTATCTGGTCTCCTAAGTCAGTCAGAATATCATATCTTAAATTAACGTGTCCTAAAAATAAAGGAGGCCTAGGTCTCCCGAACTTTTACATGTATTATTTAATTATTTTGGCTAACAAACTACTCACCATTGTGAACTTGAAAACTGATAGGTATAGGCAGTACCCCATTTGGACCAAATTATGGCATCAATACATTTCAAGTAAAAATATTAACCCAATTGCTCTTCCTTTCCTTTCTAAGGAAGCTGCTAACATTCTGAAAATTTCCAAACCCTTAAAACAAAAGATCAATTATTTTCAAGAATTAATAAAACTCATTAATCTAGATAGCATTTTTCAACTAACACAACCTTTACACTTAAATCCTAATATCCAGTTTAATAATGTACCTTTTAATCTTTCTAAATTTCCACTTATTCAAAGTTTCACTGTGTGGGACTTGCTACAATATAATGATTTATCTCTCACTAACCTACATAAAGCTGAAAGCAAATATTAATTACATTACTATACTACGTCAATTGAGAGATAGCATCATTGTGAAATTTGCTCACATTAAAGTAAGTATAAATGATTTTACAAATCTTACCACTGTTATACAAGCTCTAACATTACCACAGAAGATGTTATCTAAATCTTATAATCTGGTTAATCAGATAATACATAATAATAATTGTCTATTTTCTGATTATTGGGATAAACAGAATGTCCATTTGTCTTTAACTCAGAAACTTTCAGCCATCAAGGATACTTTAGACTATTCCCCATTCAAGAAGCTTTTTTATACCCAGTTAATGATATTTAATAATGCATATCATACTCCTTCCAAACTTAACAAGTTTGACTCCAGAATTCCCTCCTCATGTTCTTGCTGTTCTTCTTTTAATGCTGATCTCTTACATATTTTGTGGTCCTGTCAGCACTCACATAAACTTTGGACCTCCCTTAAAATCAGATTACAAAAAATGGGATACCAAAAATCCACACTATCCTGGGAATTAGCGATTCTTCATATTCCTATTATTCATCTATCAAAATTTGATACACATGTGTTAGTTTATATTTGTTCACTCATTAAGTTTTATATTACTAAAAATTGGTTAGACCGCACCAAACTAAACTTGAACAACTTTAGAACCTTAGCCTACTCTTATATTTCAGCTCAGAAATTACTGGTGAAGAGTCCAAAGAAGTTAGCTCTTAACAATAAAGTCTTAGAAAAGGTATTACACATCTTGGATAGTGTTTAATAATCTCTGTCATTTTTTTTATAGTTTTATTAACCTAGCTCTCTCTCACTTACATTTACATGCATACTCCTTTATATACAGGCTTATATACTTTGTTGCCTCTGCTTTAACATATTCATACTTTGTATATAGTTATGTTATAGTTGTCCTGTTTGGAGTTCTTGCATTTACATTGTTATAGTCTTGCATTTATGCTTGAACTCCCATGCTCTTATATCCAATGTTCATTTTGGTTATTGTGTTCTTGTTGTATTGTAAATATGCATATATTAATAATTCAATAAAAAGTTTTTTGAAAAAAAAATGGCATTGTCATGACTGTTTTAGAGTTTGTGTTCTTTTCTGAGGTGATTTTTTTCCACGTTTTATATTTATACTACCACTGATAATATTCTGTCTATATAATGTGCTTATTTTTGCCCTTTGTTCATTTCTTGTAATTCTCTTCTTTATTTTCCCTTTCGTTTGTCATTTTTTTTGTTTTTTCTTTCTGGGTGGTGTCTTTTCCCTTCCTCAGGTGTAGCCCCTCCCCCTTTTCATTGCCTGTTTTCAATATTTTCCTTCTAGAATTGCCCACATATTTTGAGTTATTTTCTTCTGCCTTTGCTAGTTTTCCTTTATCTTCCACTTATCTCAGGTTATCTTATCATCCTCGTGTACTACTCTCTCTTTGTTTCTTTATTTTTTTTAATATTGCATATTTTAAATAACTATACTGAACATTTATTTCTCAACTCTCTTGCTTTAGACATTTTTATCAGCAAGCTTTAAAACAGTGTTTTAATTTTTATTTATTTTTTTTTTTTACTTCAGTCTTTGCCATTATTAGGCTTTTCTTAACTTTTAGGCAACATTTAGTGGGGTGGCCACAGTGGTAAGGCTGTTAGCATTGTCTCCTCACAGCAAGAGGTTCTCTGGTTCATTTCTTGGCTAGGGTGCCTTCTGTGCAGAGTCTGCATGTCCTCCCTGTGGTCCCGTGGGTTTCCTCCGGATGCATCAGTTTCCTCCTACATTCCAAAGACATGCAGTAGGTGGAATGGACACTTTAAATTGGCCGTAAGTGAGAGTGTGTATGCGAGCGAGTGGTATGAATGAAGTACTAAGGCAGGGCTAGCCACCTGGTGGTGTAAACCATGGTTCAAGATAGTTGTCACAAGTGGCACCCTAACCCCATGTGCAAAATGGGAAAAGAAGTTGAGGATGGATGGATTGATTTCTATTCAGTGCTGTATTGAGCACTAAAATCTTACAGTCCATTTCATAAAAATTGTGTATATTTCCCATCACATAATACATTTTGACTATATTATACTTATTTTACTTCTGTACTTCTCAGCGGATTTCCTAAGGACAGAAAAGTTACTGTTTGTCTTCCTGGCATATTAGAATAATAAGGTGAGACTGAGCAAACATTTTATTTATCAGTTTAGGAAGCACTGAATAATGCAAGGCTCAAAACTGTATCAAAGGATCTTAAAAAAATTATTATGTCATAATCCCCATGCACCATGCAAAGAATATTGGTTGTACCATGCCTCAAGGCACATAAATGCAGACAGGAATAATTCACACAGACGTGATTCTGCATTTTGTGAGCACTAGCTCTTGTTGAAGAAATGACTTGTACTGAGAAAATCCCTTGCTATGAATTTTGAGCAGCATTCTAAACACAATACAATGAATGGATTTGCATATATTAACCCATACAACTGAGAAAGTGATCAGAGACATAGATCTGCATGTCCCCACAACTGTAATTTATGAATTTCCAGTCCCTATGCCTAATGTTTGCAACACTTTAAGACACAAAATTCTTTCTATTTTTGAAAACAAGAAGAAAAGTTTGTGTCATGTAGGTTCTGTCTAAATACATGACACACTGAAGCAGTGTTATTTTCTGAACAGGTTACAGCTTTTTAATTTCTAGCAGTGTGTGTCTGCACAAATGTACACATATAAATATAAACATATATCTATATTCATGTACAGAAATATACGCTCATGTATGACAACTTTAATGAAAGTTATTTTTGAGCTCAACATAAAGTTGCCACCTGATTTGCCCATGTCACAAGTGATAATTCAATAAAGGTGTCTGAAAAAAAAAAACATAGGGGGGGATTCAGTAATCCTCCATGTAGGAAGAACGAAGTCCTACTCTGAGACTGCCGTCTAAGAGTTAGATGTCAGCGCGTCATGCATATGCATGAGGACATGCTGACTCAACTCCCAGGCTAACACGGAGCGTGTAGGAGTGCAGGGGGCATGTCAGACTGCCGAGCAGTCAAAATATCCACACCTCTGCAAGTGCGTAACTCTGCAAATGTCAGCAGATATGAGCGAGTCCGCTCAAATGTGTATACCCCCAACACCACACTCCCCCACATTAAAAAGCCCTGTACAAATGAAATAAAATGTAAAACAATTTTTTTTTTATTATTCCCCATATAGCTGCCCGTATTTGCCCGTGTGTGCACGGGTGTGCCCATTGCTTAGCTACAGTTAGCAGTTTAGACATCGAAGAGGATAATAAACCACTTATATGCAAGTTAAGCCAAATAGCAATAGTGTAGTCGTAGAGCCTTCACACAAAGAAGAGGTATTCCCTGTTCGAATCCCACCACTCCCCTTTACATTTTCCGTAGGAAATCCATGCATAAAAATGATTCCTAACATGTACCTTTTAAATTACATAAAAATGCATCGAAATGGCCTATGTAGTAGTGAACGATATTTTAAATATATATAAGAAAGTGAAACGGTCATGCATAATAATGAATGCATAAGTAACCTATCTTAAGTAATGTGAAGCATTGCTAAGCAACGTTTACCAGTATTAAGCAGATTTAAGAATAATTGCCCATAGCTAAGCACTGCTTTAACTAACGCAATAGCTTTGTGTGGAGCTGCACATTGCGCCAACCAGCGAAAACTAAACATGTTTGCACGGAGGTGTGCACCGCTCTAACTAGCGCAACATTGGGCAACCTCGGGCAACTTAGAGCAACGTAGAGCAACGTCAAACAACGTTGGGCAAAGTTGAGCAAAGTCAGCTAAACCCAGCCATACCCCCTACCGGTCAGGCTAGTAGTAAAATAAAAATGCAGTGACAGGTCTTGAACCCAGGATAGTGTGCACCATAATCACAGTACTAATCCACTAAGCCATGACAGCATTTGATGTTCATGGACTGTCAACACACATATACATATGAATCAAAGTTTACCCAGTGCTAAGCAGGTGTGCACTCAGTTGAGAACTTTCAAATCTGGCCAATAGCAAATAAGTGTGGGAAATGAGGCATATTTAAGCTCCATAGGCAGGAATACTCGCCATAACTGGTTGCATCTCCCATCTGCAGGCAGCAATGGCAGGTGTCAGAGAGGGCTCTCGCTTCCGAGCGCAACGGTGGGGCATTGAGGAGTCAAAACTGATGGTTTGGCTCCTCGTCCATCGTCATGATGCTAGACTCCTGTAGGGCTAGTTCCAGGGCACGGAATACAAAGCAGAGGCCTGGAACCATCTCGCACATGAACTCACCAGTGCCACAGACGTCCCTTGGACTCGTGAGTAGGTTAGACATCACCATACAGACCTGAGGAGATGCAAGCAGGACCTACTGAACCAATGGATACAGGAGGTCCGTGGGATGCAAAATGCCCCACTACTGAGTAGGTAGCCATGGACTGAAGTATGTAAAGATTGCTAGTGTAGTCGATAGTATGGATAGGTATATGTCTCAATATCACTTCATTTACTTCACAGCTGCAGGTGTCAGTGCTGCGAATCAGCAAGCCTATGCAGATAGGCTGCTAAGGCTGCACCACCAGGCAGGTTAGTAATTTTTCTGCATGTACTGTTATATAAAATAAGTGAGAGAGCCTGGCTAAAAGTGTCTCACCCCAATAATAAAGGTATAATAAGGCTTGAATAACTTGTCTGCATGAACTGTTATGTAAAATAAGTGAGAGACCCTGAAAAAGAGTGTTGTAACTCATTAATAAAGGTATAATAAGTCCTGAATTATCTCTCTGCATGTATTGTTATATAGAATAAGTGAGAGAGCCAGAAAAAGAGTGTTGTAAACCATAAATGAAGGTATAATACATCCTGAATACGATGTCTGCATGCACTGTAATAACAAATAAATGAGAGAGCCACTAGAAAAGTGTGTAATGTAATTAATAAAGGTATAACACCTGTAGTGAGTCTGTGTCACTTTCTTTGAAACATTGATGTACTCTTGCAGTATAGAAATAGTAGTGTTGTATTAAGCGCTGTCAACCCACACTTGGGTAGGCCCATAGAAAGAGTATGAAGGGAGTGCCAGTATCTCATAAGCATATATACAGTCCAAAACTTTTAGTTATGTACTTACCATAACTTTAGATGTTTGGGATCCATCTCACCTACATTCTGTACTGATGGGCTCGGAGCCGATCCTCGGCTCCGACTCGGCACGCTATGCTATAGAGCGAAGCCTCTTATTGGCTGAGCTATACTCTATCCCAGGATGCACCACCACTAATCCCCCAGATCTTGTTTGTCCGCATTCATGCACACACACATAACTTGTTTATATAACATTGCCAGATGTTTCAAGATGAAACAATAGAATTCGGACCGTCCGATCTCTTCTGATCTCCAAGGCAGGGGGAAGGAGGGTGGGTTATTGGGAATGTAGGCGAGATGGATCCCAAACATCTAAAGTTATGGTAAGTACATAACTAAAAGATGTTATGTGATCCTATCTCGCCTACATTCTGTACTGATGGGACAGCGTCCCTAGCACCTAAATCCTGGGTGGCTCACTGGAAAACACTCCTGAACACTGTGGAACCAAATGAAGCTCATCCCCGAGATGCCACATCCAATTTGTAGTGGGAAATGAAAGTGTGCAGGGAAGACCACGTAGCCGCAGCACAAATGTCACTAATGGCAAGCTTAGAATGGAATGCTATTGAAGTAGCCATAGCTCTTGTAGAGTGAGCTTTGACAGAGGTCGTAAGCTCTTTATTAGAAGAGGAATAAGCTTGACTAATACAGTCCCTGATCCATTTGGCAATAGTGACCTTTGTGACGGCTTTGCCCAATTTATTATCTGAAAAGGACACAAACAATTGATCTGTTTTCCTTGTTTGTTGGGTCCTGTCTAAATAAAAATGCAATTGCCTGTGAACATCCAATGTGTGGAAGATGTATTCCGCTTTGTTTGAGTACTTTGGAAAGAAAACTGGAAGTTCTAATGACTGCTGCAGACAAAAACTGGAACAAACTTTAGGGACAAAGGATGGATTAGGCCTGAGGGATACTCTATCTTTGTGAAAAAACAGGTACGGTGGTTTTACAGATAGAGCTTGAAGCTCTGAAACCCTTCTGGCAGAAGTAATCGTGACCAGAAAGGCAGTTTTCCAAGAGAGAAATTTCAAATCACATGTTGCTGCCGTTTCGAAGGGGGAGGAGGTTAAGGCACGTAATACCACATCGAGATCCCACGGAGGAGCAGGATGAGAAATCGGAGGTCGTAAAAGCGCAGCACCTTTCATGAAGGTTTTACACAATCTATTGCTCATTAAAGGTGGGTTTATGGATTCATGAAAATTGGAAATAGCTGCCAATTGGACCTTGATGGTAGAGACTGAAGAACCTTGATTGAATAGGGAAGTTAGAAATTTCAGGACTTCCGATACAGGAATAGTGATGGGATCCAGACCCCGGTGTTGAGCCCAAATAGCAAATCTCTTCCATTTACTAGTATACAATTTCTTAGTGGCAGACTTGTGGGCCGATGATAAGATATGTATGACTTCCGGGTCTAAGGTATGATTCCTGACTATAGTCGGAAGAGGAGGAGCCAAGCTGTTAACTTCAAAGTGTGAAGGGACTGGTGGAGTTGTCCTGACTGATGAATTAATAGGTCTGGGATCTGATCCAGGAACCATGGATCGTCCAGTGCATATTTCCGAAGATAGGGGAACCATACCTGACGAGGCCAGTAAGGGGCAACTAAGATCATTTTGCTCCCCGTAAGTGAGATGCCTTTTGGATCACTCTGGGAAGGAGGGGAACTGGAGGGAAGGCGTATAGCAAGCCGGTGGGCCAAAGATGGGCTAATGCGTCCATAGGACTCTCCCCCGGAGTTGGAGTGAGAAAGAAGAACTTTCTGCACTTCGCGTTCAGCGGGGTTGCGAAGAGGTCGCAACAAGGAGTTCCCCATCTGCTGAAGATCTGAGTTGTCACTGCATCGTTCAGAGACCACTCGTGAAGAGAGAGGATAGTTCTGCTTAGTCTGTCGGCTATCACGTTGGATTTGCCAGGGATATGAGTTGCTATCAGAAAACGTCTGGTCGTCACTGCCCATTCCCAAACTCTCATGGCCTCTCTGCAAAGAGGGTAGGATCTGGTCCCTCCCTGCTTGTTCAGATACTAGACCACTGACATGTTGTCGGAGTGAACGGCAATTACGCCCTGAGGGAGGTAATCATGGAGGGCTTGTAGAGACAGAAGCACCGCCCTCATTTCTAAAATGTTGATATGAAGGAGACTCTCTTCTGAATGCCATTTGCCTTGGACTGATCTGCCCAAGGAATGCCCCCCCCACCCCATCTGGGAGGCGTCCGTAGTCAAAGTGGCCATAGGAGGAGGTGGAACAAAGGGTCGTCCCTGATCCAGATTGGAGGGCACCAGCCACCAGCGAAGGTCCCGTTTGCAGGTTTCCATGATCCGTATGAGGTGACTGAGAGGGAGATCCTGAAAGGACCACTGTGTCGAAAGAAGCCACTGGAGAATTCTCATATGCAATCTTGCTAGGGGGGACTAGGAGAACAGTGGCCGACATAGATCCCAATAGCTGCAGGACCATCCTGGCTGGAGCTTTGGATCTGAGAAGCAAGGCTCGGACTTGAGCCTGTATAGTTTGTATCCTTTCTGTAGGAAGATAGACCCGCATTCGGTTTGAGTCTATTTCTACTCCGATGAATCTTATGCGCTGAGATGGCAGCAACACAGACTTTGGCCAATTGAAGGTGATTCCAAGGGAAGTGCCTAGTGATATTGTGGCTTGTAGGTTCTGCAATAGTAGATGCCCGGAGGTGGCAGTTAGGAGCCAGTCGTCCAGATACGGAAACACCTGGAATCCTAGACTCCTCAGGTGAGCAGTCACGACCGCCAAACATTTGGTGAACACCCTGGGGGCTGTGGTGAGACCAAAGGGCAGCGCGCAGAACTGAAAATGACTGTCTCTCAGGCTGAAGTGCAAATGTCTCCTGGACGCCTGATCTACCAGGATGTGGTAATAGGCGTCCTTGAGATCTATGGAGCACATCCAAACACCTTTCTCCAGCAGTGGGAGAATGGATTGTAAGGTGACCATTCGGAACTTGGACTTTTTGTCTGAACGATTTAGAATGCTGAGATCCAAAATGGGCCTCAAGTCCCCGGTCTTTTTTGGCACCAAAAAGAATCTTGAGTAAGTCCCTAATCCAATCTGGTCTGCGGGGACCGGTTGGATGACTCCTTTTTGAAGCAGCTTTGAGACTTCTAAGGCTGCAATTTCCCGTTGACTGGGTGGCGGGTCCAGGATTTTCTTGGACGGAGGTGGGGAGTGAGAAAAGGAGATGGCGTAACCTCTGGCGATAATTCGAAGCACCCATCGGTCCTGAGTGATACCTTCCCAGGCTTTTAGGTGCCTCGAAAAATGACCCCCGACTGGCTCTGGAGCTGCACAGTCGGGCAATCCTTCAGGGATTGTGGAAGGCTGAAGAGCCACGAAAGGACTCACGGTCTCCAGTGTTGCGGGGGCCCCTGCCACCTCTGGGACGGCGTCTTCCAGAAAAATGTCCCCCTCCTCTGCCTCTAGAAGGGGGATCGTCCTGCTGTGAGGGATAAGACTTCTGGGATTTACGGAACCATATTTTCCCTCCTCTTTTAGCCTTGGGATAAGGCTGAAAGGGAGTGGAAAATCGTGCCCCTACGGCAGTCAAAGTCTTACCTTCTTGCTCGCAGTGGGTCAATGTGTCCTTTACCTTGGGTCCAAACAAAGAGGACCCATCAAAGGGAGCGTCGGCAAAGGAAGACTTAAAGGCTTCCGCAAAGTGACACAGGCGGAGCCAGGCTTGCCTCCATAGAGCAATACCCATACCCGCCGCTCTACTCGCCCCCTCGGCCGCATATGAAATGAGCCTCATGGACGAGTTTGATATCGATGACAGCGTAGCCAACTGAGAGCCAACCGTCTGGGCCAGCTGCTCAGGTAGGTTACCCAAGAGGGTATCTGAAAGCTCCTTGATCAGATCCCTCTGAAATTTGGTGAAGTGCATTAAATAGTTCAGGGACCTTAAGGTAAAGGCCGCTGAACTGAGGGTGCGTTTCCCGTACCGATCCATGCTCATAGACTCCTTATTAGGAGGATGGACAGAAGTTGAAGCCTCTGCTACATCTTGTTGGGTAGCAGATGCCACCACCAAGGCATCTACAGCCACACCTTTGGTCAAAAACTCCTTCTCTGGGGGTGCTGATAGGAACTTATTTGGGCGAGCAGGCACCGGTTCCACAGAGTCTGGATGTTCCCACGCCCTTCGACAAATCAAATCTAGGAGCTCATCGAAGGGCGGAGACACCCAGGAGGTGGAGGGCTGAGCCCCGAAGGCCTTAAGGAACACCGACTCGTCAGCAGAAGGGGGTTTGGAATGCCAGCCGCCTCGTTGTTTGAGGGCTTCCAAGATGTCTGCAAAGGAGACATCATCTGAGGACGACTTAGGGGACCCCTCCGCATCATCAAGATCGGTGTCTGACGTGAGAGACTCATCGGGGGAGTCGACGTGCTTCCTCTTGCACGATCTTTTCCTTGGGGGTTCCTCTGAAGAAGTTTCAGAGGGACCTCCAGGAGGGGGGGAACCCCCAGTGGGGGTGACCTCAGGCCCCGGGGCTCCGCTGTCTACGGACAGGGGGACTACCAAAGACCCAGTCTCCGTATGTAGGGAAGGTGCTGGTGAGACCGTGGAGGTAGCCAAAGAAGATTTGGCCAACGCACTCCTCATGGCCCTGAAAGCCGGACCACCAGAATCCTGGGAAGGTCCAACCCCCATGGCCACAACAGTAGATGGTACCCCCGCAGCCGACGCACCGAGAGGAAGGCTCGGAACCGAAAACATCGGTCCCGAAGCGTCCCCCCCGGGGCCGACAGAGGAGGTCCATGTACCGAACTCTGACTCGAGAGCCGGGGTTGGAGTAAGGGTCGGGGCCGACCCGAAAACCTCCATCGGCTCCACCAGCACCGGCTCCAACGGTGCCGAGGCTGTTGGAGGAGGAACCAGAACTACAGGGTGAGCCATCGGCTCTGAAGCCGAATGGGCTGGAGCCGAAACTAATTTCTGGAATACAGGAGACTGAAACAGTCTCAGGAGCACCCTGTCGATGTCCAAATCCGACATCTTGGAAGATCGGGAGGAAACCGATCGGGTCCGAACTGACTTCTCCATCGGCTCCGAAGGGCTGGGGGACCGGCTCCGAATAGACTCGACCAGTATCGGTGCAGAGGGAGATTCCAAAACAATTTCCCTCGGTGCCGAGGAGGGCTTCAGCACCACAGGGGAAGAGTCTGAGCCGGCAACCCTCATCGGCTCCAAAATCAGTGGAGCCGATGAAGGTGACCTGCCTCTCGAAGCCCCAGTCATTGGCTCCGAAACCAGAGGAGTCGAGACTGGAGGCATCGAGGCAGACCGTTCTGCCCTCGGCTCCGAAGTCCGTGGAGCCGATGGAGAAGCCTGCCTAGATTTCTTAGTAGTCGGTTCCAACGGGCTGGTCGGAGCCGAAGCTTTCTTTTTCTTAGTTGTAGAGGAAGAGGAAGATAAGGCCTCCTAGAAGGAGGGTTTGATAAGCCCTTTCAAGATCAATTTATTCTTCCTCTCTTGGAGGACCCTAGAGGAAAAGGCATGACACACGCTGCAAGACTCCTGTAGGTGCTTGGCACCTAAACAGTATATGCACGAGGAGTGATCATCGGTTATGGACATTTTATAATTGCACCTCGTGCACTTCTTGAATCTTGAGGGTCTATGTTCTTTGGACATTTTGCCTGTAAAACACTCACTATAACAGTAGAAAAAAACACTATCTATGTCAGAAAACAAAGATTTTAACAACAATAAAATCCTTTTTTTTTTTTTTTTTTTTTTTTTTTTTTTTTTTTAAGAAAAGCCAAAGATAACAAGTACAACAAACACCAAAAAGGAGGGCCAAGAACCCTCTAACTTAAACAGGCACTTGACCTCCTTAAAATTAAGAAAAACTCACTAAGGAATAGGGGATGGCCCCTCTAACTTAAACGGAAACCTTTCCGTAATCAATCACACAAATTTTCCACAAAATATTATCAAAAACACAC
This sequence comes from Protopterus annectens, assembly GCF_019279795.1. NCBI lineage: Eukaryota > Metazoa > Chordata > Ceratodontiformes > Protopteridae > Protopterus > Protopterus annectens. The sequence continues at coordinate 392,449,199 of NC_056738.1, read as the reverse complement.
AGAAACACAACAATAGCTGTTAAAACAGCTTTTGGGTAAGAAATAAAGAATTTCCTGACAGGAAAACTTTAAGAAAAACAGCACTTAGCTCAGCCAAGTTTGAGTCCACGTCCTAGCTTGTAAGCGGCAAACGAGATCTGGGGGATTAGTGGTGGTGCATCCTGGGTTAGAGTATAGCTCAGCCAATAAGAGGCTTTGCTCTATAGCATAGCGTGCCGAGTCAGAGCCGAGGATCGGCTCCGAGCCCATCAGTACAGAATGTAGGTGAGATAGGATCACATAACATCTGTAGTTTCAAGCCTGGCATATATAGGTAAATCTGGCACATGAGTAGCTTGTAGTTGTGTGCACTGGAAATGTCAGTGTGCTGCTAGAAATGTAGGGGGCTGTTAAAATATAACTGATAATGTCACCTGAACACATCCAGATATGTACACATATGTATATAAATAAAATATATAAATACGTAGCAGTAACATCTGCATCCTGGACAGTTTGTATAACAGATCCAGGTCAGGTACATAAGGAACTAGCAAAACACATCCCACAATGTAATGGACATTGCCTAGTGTAATAATACATGTAGGGGATATATACCTGCAGTCAATAGGAATGTAGTGTAAAATATAAGTTCATATAAGTTGTTAAAGGAGGTATCTTTTTACACCCTATTGTATGTGCATAAACAATGCAATTCCACACCTCAGTGGGTATGTGTAATCTCAAAACATTTGTTGGGACATATGTCCTATTGGTTTATAACTATCTGCATAACTTTGATGCATGCGCCCTGTTCAAACACCACAATCTTGGTGGCCTGTTACCACCATTCATTCCTGCATGCTGTTGGAATGTCCACTGTCATTCAACAAATGCATGTGTAATGCTTGCTGTTCAACTGTTGGAACTCTGGTGTGTTGGGTTAATGGGAATATTACTGCATGCTGTTACAACTAATTTGGAATGCTGTTGGCTATAATGTCATTAAATTCACCTAAACACAGAACGTATGGGAAGGCCAGTCATAGCGAACCCACCTGTCCCACCTCAGCTGGCGATGGCACCTGGCACCAGCAGGTCCGGTGCCCAGCCCAGGACCTCCTCCTCCATTGGCCCTGTGCCACCTTCAGGTGGAAGCACTGCAGGGGATGGGGCTCACCCCCCCGTGCAAGCGTGGCTGGAGGGGGGCCACCTGTCACCCTCCGAAGGGTCCAGTCTGTGGTGCGTAGGGAGATCCAGCGTTCAGTCGCTGATCCCCTACGCCAGCTCGAGGCAAGAGTGGTGCAACTCATGGGTGAGCCTGCCCCTCCTACGCAGCCCCCAGCAAAGCCATCCTCCGGACTGTGAAGGTGCAGTGGTGACTGCCCATGGGTGGTGATCTCAGTTCCACTGTTACCATCTGTGGGCTCATGGGCTTGTGGTTTCCAAACATCCTTCCCCGTCAATTGTGTTCACCCACCGCATGTGTCATATTCCACCCCTGTATGCATCTTATTTGTCTTGTCTGCTTACCTCCGCAACCTACCTTCCAAAACATGCCTAGTTCCCCTACCCCACATTCCACTCTCACCTCAAAAAAAAAAAAAAAGAGCAATCTGCTTCCACAAAAAAATTACACCCCATACATAGCTGTCAATTTTGCACAGATGTCCGCTGGACACAGAAACTGAAATTCAATTGGCAATACAACATACTTTGTTGTCCTCACCCCTCTCTCAGGGGTGGAAGGTTTCAAAATTCCCTCCAAATTACTAGCATATGCACAGCTGTTGCTGTTAAAGAAATGGGTAGCTATGGACCTTCCCTACATCCATCCTGCACATCCTGAGCTGTTTTCCCTACGGTCTTTCCCTCTTTGTGCCCCTTTTTCACCACTTTCCTATCTCCCCATTTTCTTTTCTTTCAAAGAAATGAGCACGGGGGTTAGCGGGAGTAAGCACTTTTAAGCAGCAGTAAGCGGGTTTGAGCGAGTGTGCTCATGTGTGCACTTAGCTAAGTATTGCTAAGCGTTGCGCAATCCCACACAAACCTGCTTACAACTGCTTAAAAGTGCCTTAGTCACCCTGCATATGAGGGGCTTGTTCTGCTCAGCAGCAAAATAAAACACCACTGTCAGTCTCAAACCCCGGACCTTGGACCCACTAGACTGCATGAAGTACCACTAGACCACAGTAGATATACAGCAGGATGTTGCTGAAATATATATATCATGCATCAGAATGTGTGAATGTAAAGGAAAGATAGGAATGCCATAACACAAAACCTGTTCTGTGGAACTTTACCATCAGTTGTTGTGGAATTGCATTACATGACTGTGATAACAGAACCAGACATTCTAGCAGTAAATACTGTTACAGCAGCACTTCACAACCCCCACACAGTATCATAGCAGGACAATCCCCACCCAAATGTACAAAATACCGGTGTGTTCAAGGTACAGCAAGGATGTAGGTAGGCATACTCAGTACTGGAATTGTCCAGTTTCATGAGCATCCTATGATAATGTCAACAAAATAAAAAGCACAAACAGTGCATAAGTGACTACATTAATATCCACAGTATAGCTGTTCCCAAAAAGTTCATGTGCCAAATGAAAACATCTCACTAACTACATATGTATGGCAGCTAATTGTGGATGTTGTAAAGAAACTCCATACTCCCATGTATCTTGTGTTAGCATTTCTAGAGGTGAGTACAATTCTGCACTGTCAACTGTGTACTGGAAGGGGCAACATTCAGGTCTGAGTACAACATACAAATAACTGGCTACATCCTTAGCAACAGTTAGAAGAAGTCTACCAACCTTCTGAGTTACACAACGGTGTCCACAGCAAACAAGCATGGTCCCCACTCTGGAATTCTGAAAGGGCTACGCCTAACTGACCTAGCAATTTATAGCACTGGGTTGCTATGACAGTGAGTACTGCAAGTACCACACAGCAGGCTGCATGCAATTGCCAAATGGTGACCACCAATTGGTACAGAGGCTATCACATGCACATGTGCAGATACCTATAAAAGCAGTCTGTACTTGCTGTCCACACATGCAATCATTCCATTGCAGGTATGGAGGGAGAGAGAGAGAGAGAGAAAAAAAAAGAGAAAAGAAAAAGTGATGTAAAGTTAAGAAATATAACAAAAAGAATATATTGAAAAAAAACAGTATACTGAAAACAGAAATAATATTGAAAAAATATATTGAAAAGAAACTATATTGAAAAAAATCATTGAAATAAAATATACTGGAAAAAAAATTTGAAAGAAAATATATAGAAAAAAAAACTGAAAAAAGTATTGAAAAAAGAAAATATTGAAAACAATATATTCTGAAATATACATCTATTTAACAAAAATCTTGAAGAGTAAAAGAGATACTAAAAGCTAAATGTATATTGGTAAAAAAAACTATACCAGGATATACGGCAACATATACGAACACATACACAGGCAAGGTATGTAACAGCTATGTATTTACTGGAATGTAGTAGATGTTAATGAAGAGTACTCTATATAGTTTGAATCTTCCATATGTGGCAGCAGTACGTATCGATGCACAGATGCCCTGCATAACCACTGGCATGGGGAAATGAGTGTGTTGCTGTGTGCAGTGGGATGTGACGGCGACATATGCAGTTCAGCATTAAATGTCAAACATTTGATCCATTTTATCTGTGTTCTGTACAGTAGTGTGTACAATGTCTGTTTGGGGTAGTAGCCCTAACGATTATGCAAACATGGATGTGACAGAGTAACAAATGCATGATAGTCATATTGATGTGCATTGGCAACAGCTGTACCAAGCTAGTATGCTAATTCAGCATTAGTAGCTATGTATACACCCTCTAATATTACTGTGTGCTCACATGTGACACCTGTTCATGTTGCAGCAAGGCCCAACAGGTCAGCCGTGAGGTACATGTACTTACAACAGTGTGGTACTTGTGTGTGTATGGCACACACATACGGAGAGATCTGTCTGTGTCAGATATATTAGCATCTGTACATATGCATTGAGCAAGGGACATACTGCAACTGTTTGTGAAAGGTGGATATATATATATGTTGTTGAAGGTTGTTATGTGCATCTATCTATGTAGGTTGTAGTGTGTGGCAGACCAGACAGCATACAGTGCTGGTATATGACATGTGGTGGTTAAACGCTGTGGGTATGGTTCATCAGGTTTGCAGTGTTGCAGCCAGTGAGGCCTGCTAAAGCTACATGGGCTGAGAACACCTTCAACGCATTCTGCACAACACTGTGCAATGTTATGACATAACTGTATACATCACAACCTTCCCATACTTGACATACCCACCATGACAGGTGGACTGTATATGTGCCTATATGTATATCTATATGTACAGCAATGGATGTTCATATGTGTGTGTGTGTATATATATATATATATATATATATATATATATATACATACATATATATATATATATATATATATATATATATATATATATATATATATATACATATATATATATATATATATATATATAGAAAGAGAGAGAGACAGGGTCATAATTACTGCAACAGATGCCTGGTGACAAAGCCATGGACTCAGGCTCAATGTTGACACTGTATTGTCATCCCTCCTTGCAAAGACTCAGTACCCATGAACTACCACATGGGTGGTAGTTTACTCAACACCGAAGGTGTGGTAAGAGACCACGGGACACAGGTGGACAGTAGTCTCCCCTTCGATAGTCACAGTGCCACACTAGTCTTGTAATCCATCTACGTGGCACACGTCATCACAAAAGGTGTGTCATCCAGGGAAAAATAGGTCAGTGTTCCCCTCTACTCCACACACATAAAAGCCGGTATAGAGTACAATGTCCCATGTGGTATGTACCTCACAAGACATCTACAGCAAGTGGAAAGGACACAGACATACCTCACAAAGAGTGATACTGGCGTCAAACAGATGCCCTATGCAGACCATCACACAAACCCACAACTAGACTGTGTCACATACCGCCTACCCAGAGGTGACCTCTGACTGACATGCTAAGCTATGTCAAACCCAGATCTGTTGAACATGCTCCACGTAAACAGATCACAATCTGTACAAGCTACACACTCTAGGGACCCAAACCCTTTGACCACAATAAACAGCACATGCTGGAGGGATAGATCCCTATCTCAGAGACATCTCATACTCTGGAACTAACTAACTATCCATAGCAAACAAAACTCCTAATTAGCAGTCATCATAAATAATCATGGAGATTGTATGGGAGATAGTGAATACACCCAGAAAATCACCTCAGTGTCTCTGCTTGACTGGGCCACGTATAATTTAAATACCTGTGTGTCAGAGGCCAGGGTAGCGTATGGCTAGAGTTCTATAGGTCTTAGGGCCAACAGCCTCTTACCTAACTATGAAGAGATATACACCCACATGTACATGTTGCAATAATCGATATGTGAGGTTGACTGAGTGTGATGGTGAATGTGTTGGTGAATGTGTCAGAGTTCGGTATATGTGTGATAGCTTAGTGGGAAACTGTCTCAGTCATGGTATTATGTGTCCTAGCTGTGATCCCAGCAAAAGATGTGTATGCAATTGTTAGGCAGAAAAAGCAGTATGCCATACGGTCTGACGTAGTCCCTTGTTGTTGACTGGGATGTCCCATCGTGGGTTAAAGCAGTACATGTATGCATATTGGGTGTTACTGCTGGTGAATCCAACTCCTGTATAAACTGTAGTACTACCTGAAGCTGTATGCCTAAACAGCACAGTATGGTGTACGTGCACATTTATTGGAAGCACTGTTATGTGTGTTCCCTGTAGTCCTCACAGATTACATACCTCAGGCATAAGGTCTGGTAACTAATGACACACAGTACTGTAAGGCACACAGGTAAAGGTCACTTGGGTTGCCATACCTTTGTGTCTGTTATGTATGTCTGCTGTGTGTGTGGGTATGCCTGTACCATGGCCTTGGTCATATGTGTGTTACAGGTTGTAACTGCATATCTAGCAACATGTATAGTCTAGTACAGCAGTATGCCACCTATATTAATGAATGTGCACATATGTTTGGCAGGGGCCACCGTCAACGACTAGTGTGGTATACTGGTAATAGTGTTAGTGGACTTTACATTCATTGCAATGGATTACATATTTCATGATGCATTAGCATGATATATACCTCCTGTGGCTAGGTGGTGCATTGTGTCACATACAGTGTGCCATGTACTGTTGTATAGTCTTACATACTGTTATAACTTTATTGCTGTACAACACATGGTTTGATATATAGAGTGTGCCAGGCGCTGTCAGGTATCTGTGTGTTGATAACTGATATGTGGTATTGAAAATGTGCATCTTCTGACAGCCAATAGGTTGCTATATATGGCAGTTAATTTATATCTGTACTTTAGAATGTTACGTGTGCTGCATGACTTGATCACACATATTGTTCAATTGTCATCCAGGGTAATGTCCCACCATCGTAACCCGGCATATAGCACGGCCGAGGAGGAAGCCATCACAGCAAGCCTGGTGCAGCACTATACACTGCTGTTCTCCAGAACCAGCCAGGACCAGCATGAGCGGGCTGCGCTGTGGCAAGAACTTGTCCGTAGGGTAAATGACATAGGCATGCATAACCGGACATATGAGCAGGTACGCCATCACTGCAGTGATTTAATTAGACATGTCCGGCAGCATGCATCTGATATCCACAGACAACAGCTTGCCACAGGTGGGGGAGTAGCCATCCCCCCCCTCACCAGAGTGGAGGAGCTGCTCTTGAGCCAGGTGGCTCCTGGCCAACCACAACAATTAACATGTATCATCATGGAGGCCGGAGCCACCCAGCAAGTTGACATGGAGCATGCAGGTAACATGGCATAGCTGTAGAATACTGTTACCTCTATTGGTAGAGCATGCTTATGTGAGATGTGTACTGTGTAGTTAGACAATTTGGTGCCTAGTGTTGTGCAATACTAATAATTAGAAATATAATCTGTAGGCCTGTGACTGCCCACCATTGTACTACTATAAGATTGCAAACACACAGTAGAAATGCCACAGTTTTGCCACTAACAAAGTGTCTGATATCCTTGTAGGTCCCTCTGGTGTGACAGCAAGGCAGCAGAGCCATGCTGGTGAGTGTGTTATATTTTTCATATTGCTAATTAAATGTGCATGTCATAGGTGAGGTGTAGGCTATGTACACGTAACACACCTACGCATAATGCATGCTGTGCATGTTTGCTGTGAGACTATGCACATCCTAATAACGTGGGTAGCTGCCTAAAAAGCATACAATACACAGAGCATCCCACACAATTGTGGCAACACTGTAGTGGACATTGGATAGGCAGACTCAATACACATGCACACAACATACACACCTTTGTCATATGCAGTACACGTTAACATGCCACACATGGCTTATTCAGACACCAACTGTAAGGTCACACTACAGTATCCCAAACCTCATCCACACAGCACACTTAATATACCTGAGGGGTAGATGCCTCAAATGTGGCTGTGCAACACTCTTCAACACATAACACATTCATGTTAGGCAATGCCCCCATTGGGCACCTCACAAACCCATGTAACAACTGGCCGTGAAATGGTGAATGTAGCCATGGTACTGCAATTCAGGTACAGCATGCTATGTGCCAGTCTGGCACACATTAGTAGCCTTGAGTGACCACATGATGCTGCATGATGATGGCTCATGGTACTACACCCTATCCAGTTACAGTGGCCACAGTAATACACATATCATGAATTGCTATGCACCTCAATGTTGTGTGTGTGCAGACATATGCACCTATACGCAATATGCATAGCAATCCCCATTTGTAGAAAGTGACACACATATGTCTTGTAATGCTATGGGGTGTATAGGTTACATGACACACATTGTGTATGTGTGATGTTTCATGTTGCAGTTGTGTGGTAGCATGCCATGTCATGGCTGGCACTAGCATGTCCACAATATGTCCTACACTCACCATAACCACTGTACAATGGCTATGTTGAGCAATGGAATTCCATCAGGTATACATGCACCACTCATCCTGTGTATCTACATAGCATGCATGTGCTACACCTGTGTCCACAATCATCTGCTAAAGACACAGATGCTCTAATCAAAAATGGATATCTATGTTACACATCCAGACATGGTATGTATACCTTTGACTGATGGTGCACAGGACATTGCAGGGATTTTAATAACTGCACAGCAATGTTGTGTCCTTGTACACTTTGCGTTCCAGAGTGAAGCCATTCACTGAACAAAACACACATGCATCAAGGCCATGTATACTGTTATTTGCAATGGCTGTCTACACTCACACTGCATGCTGCTGAGCAACACACATCCTGTATGCATGTCACGTTTGATATAGATGTTTGGCTTGTGATACTCTGCCCCAACATCACACGCTATTGATTATGTTCAGGATTGCTGGTGGTGTGTGTGTGTGTGTGTGTGTGTGTGTGTGTGTGTGTGTGTGTCTGTCTGTAATAGTGAGGAGTGTATTTGTGTGCATGTGTTCATGTGTTCATGTGTACATGTGTGCATGTGTGCATGTGTTCATGTGTACATGTGTGCATGTGTGCATGTGTTCATGTGTGCATTTGTGTATGTGTGCATGTGTGCTGACATCATGTACAGGTCGTAAAGTGTGTTTCTTGTCTCCCTCTCACAGGTGCTGATACTGGGCTGGTTCAATGCAGCATGGAAACTGATGTCACTGAGCATGATAGTGACAATGATGATAGGTGTGTTAATGAACAGGGATGTTTGCCAGGGTCTATCGTTGGGCCACCAATCGACACTACACAAGTGTCCACGCCATTTATGCACATAGTCATACTGCCAATACATCCGTCACCAATGCCCTTAGCAGACGGACAGCATATAGCCGGCATTGGCCAGGACAGTGTGGTATCCATGGCACATGCATCCTGACACAGCAGCCATACCCAGATGTCTGGAAGGGTACCACATAGGCAGATGTCCAGGGGTTCTTGTCAGAGCACTGCTGCCCATCATGCCACTGGCAGACATGCCACAGGTCTGAGTACCTTACGCATGTTCCAGGCTGTCATGGAGGCACAGGCACATATGGAACGGTACACCAGACAGGGACTGAGGGCACAGAGGGCACATAACACTGCCGTAATAGACAGCATCCATGACCTAGCTGGTGCCATCCGCAATTGCACTGAGATCACTGATAGACATTGGGGAGAGACACTAGATGTACTCCGCAATGTCATGTCCATGTGTCAGGACAGTGCGGGATGGTTGAGTCATCGACATGGATGTATGCCAGCAACATCAGCAGCTGGCAGTCGCCGCGGATGTCCCTCAAGCAACAACCGCTCCCGTAGTGCCAGTACCATCCCCAGCAATGTTGGGAGTGGGCTGTCTGTAGAACGTCCTAGAAGACCATGTGCACGTGGCTCTGGACAGTCCCAGCAGGGACCTGGGTCCAGTGTTCATCCATCTACCTCTGGGGATAATACCCAATCTGGCTTGGTACCTGATAGTGTCAGTAGCACCCCTGCCAGGCACAGGTACCATATCCATGGCCAAAGATGGTGATCTATAAAGCCTCACAGGTACAGTCTGTGGCTCTCCCACAAGCACCCATATGTGGCAGCCACATGGTGGAACTGTGTGCATACAGACACACACACACACACACACACACACACACACACACACACACACACACACACACACACACACACACATAATCCAAACACCTAGGGCTAACATACACACACACACACACACACACACACACACACACACACACACACACACACACACACACACACATTACATCAACATTGGCCCATACCATTATTCTTGCCCCTCACACACACACACACACATGCACACACACACACACACACACACACACACACACACACACACACACACACACACACACACACACACACACACACACACACACACACACACGTTGATTGGATGGCTCACTGTAGGCCTCTGGCAGACCAGCAACACACCCTGTGCATATGATGAAACCTATGCCACCTCCTGTCATCTGTAACATCGATGCAGGAACAAGCTACCATGGTGCTGATGCACAGGGTGTCTTTATAGCAGTATAGCAATGTTAGCATTCTGTCAGCAGTAGAGTATAATGATATGCTTGAAGGTGTAGCTGAGAACACATGATACATTAAAGCTATGATTGTCATTGTAGTGTTGTTTACACCATTGTTAGTTCCAATTGTATATTGTCCGCCCACGTGCCACTTGACTGATGTGTGCAGTATTGGCAGCATGTGTTAGAGAATGGACAGTATGTGTGGGATGTGTGTAGCACATATCTGCAGGTTTACAATTGTGGAAATGGTGGAGGTGCACTGTCTGCATGTACGTGCATAGTGGACACATGGGCAGGGTGACATGCTCTGTATTACACAGTGACACTCCACAGTTTCTATTGGTGGCCAGTATGCATTGTACTACACACATTTTGGAATCTGACTACACATGTATGTATGACATGGTTTGACACTGTGCTGTGGGTGATACTGTTACTATCTGTCATTGTTTCGCATTCTGGTAGTATACATGACTGCAACAGCCTGACCATAACCGATCGTTAGCTGATGCCCTGACGACTGACACACAGATGTACGACACACAGCAACATTTGGATCCTTCAGGTACTATACTAGGCCAGTAACCAGTGGTATTCAGCTGCACCCATTACTGAGACCACTCCTGTTTGGCATATGGTTCTCTTAGGTACAAGCAATCACAGTAGGGATATGTCTGTCCATGTGTGCTAATGCATACTGTGGCCTATACTGCATTCTCCAGGTGACACACACATCCTCCACAAGGGTATCATACAGACAGATACCTGTTGTCAAACCCATGCTGTAAAGCTATAGGCGAAACTAAGCATAGTCATCCACCTTTACGGAACATAGTATCCCCACAGTACCACATAGGTAGTAGCCACCAACATTATGAACAGGTACCGATGTGTACATGCAACCTAGTGTTACGTCATCTCTCCTTTGATAATCACATTCCCTAAGGTATTTTGGAATCCCTCAGTGGATCACATAAGCAATCAGGGGTCTGCATGCATGTCCACAATGGTTGTTGTACACCTATAATGCATAGTCATCATTGACAGACTCTGCTGCATTTGAACAGGTCTGACGTGAAGTGAAAAACTTCTCTAAAGCAAATTTCACACTCCTCAAAACCGAGGTGGAATCCTTCAAAGCCCCCGGGCCTGTGGAAAATACGGCCCAGACCGCAGAATCCTTTATAAATGCATTCTATGAACACCTTCAGGACTGCATGGATCATGCAATCCCAAATAAAACCAAGACCCAATCCTCCAAAGGCAGACGACCTGTCTGGTGGAACCCAGCCATAAACAAACTATACAATAGAAGGAGGAAGCTACTACATGATAGAGCAAAATCCCAAAAAGGGAAGGCATCTCTGATCAGTATTAGCAAAAAACTAAGGGCACTCATAAAATCGTCAAAGGCCAGATTCGAGAGAAAAATTGCACAGGACACTAAGGATAATCACAAGGCTTTCTTTAGCTATGTTAGGAACCTGGGTGGGAATTCCCAGATATGCTCAGAATTAGTCCAAAATGACAAAAAATACACTGATCCCACAGACATTGCCAACATCCTAGCTGACAGGTTCAGCACAAACTTCTCCCCCCCCTCCCCACCAAAAGGGCAAATATCTATCCCAGCAGAGTGCTACCCCCCTGACATCTCAGATGCTCAGGTGGGAGACGCCCTCTCCAAAGCAAAAAACACAGCATCAATGGGACCAGACGGTGTCCCAGGCTGCGTCCTACATGAACTCCAAGAAGAGCTAAACCCAAACATAAAACTACTGCTCAATCTCAGCCTTACTACAGGATATGTACCCAAAGAGTGGCGTACAGCAACAGTGGTCCCTCTCCACAAAGGTGGTGCCTCAACGGACCCTGGAAACTATCGCCCCATAAGCCTGACTAGCTTGGTCTGCAAAGCTATGGAAAGGATCATCATGGACCTCATAAATAAAGATATTGGGGACCTACAGACACTGGATCCTACCCAGTTTGGCTTTGTTAAGGGCAGATCTTGCCTTTTAAACCTGGTTGACTTCTTTGAAACAGTCACCAAGGCCATTGACGAAGGGAAGGTGGTCCACACAGCATATCTGGACCTCGCAAAAGCCTTCGATACAATACCCCACTCGGGCATTATAGATAAGCTCACCAGCTTAAATATAAACCCCTATGTCACTAGATGGGTTGCAAACTGGCTCAAGGACAGAACCCACATGGTTAGAATTGCTGGAGCCATGTCAGACTCCAAACCAGTTACAAGTGGCATCCCACAAGGCTCAGTCCTGGGACCTCTCTTGTTTGGTATATATTTCTCGGAGGTACAGGCCAACACGGAAGGACTGTGGCTGAACAAGTTCGCAGATGACTGCAAACTGGGCGCCATAATCGACTCTCCAGCCGACACAAGCATCCTCCAAAAGGGCCTCAGAGAAACAGACAACTGGTGCCAGAGCCATGGCCTCAAGCTAAACGCCAAAAGTGTATAGTCATCCCTTTGGCAAAACAAAGTGCCCACAAATTACCACATAGGTGGTAATCCATTAAGTACAGAATAAGTAATTAGGGACCTGGGGACCCAAGTTGATAGCAATCTCTCATTTGACAACCACGTGGCCAAAGTGGTTAGAAAAACATTTTATATAGCCCACCTAATCATGAAGGGATTCACATCTAGATTAGGGAGGTCATCGTGTCTCTCTACTCATCCCTCATCAGGCCCATAATTGAGTACAATGCCCCTTTTGGGATGTACCTTACCAAACACCTGCAGCAACTGGAAAGACCCCAAAAGTACCTCACCAAGAGGATCAAAGGGCTCAAACAGATGCCATATGCTGCCCGGTTAAAGAAACTCCAGCTCTACTCAGTGGCATACCGCCTGCTCAGAGGTGACCTGTGCCTGACGATAAGGCCATGTCCAACCCGAATTAAGGGACATGCTGCACCTCAAAAATCAATCCCATCGAGCTACACGCTCGAGAGACTTGAACCTCAGCACTGAAATAAATAGGACATGCTGGAGGGACAGATTCATAACCCAGAGGCTCCCTTCTCTCTGGAATAAAATCCCAGTCCAGGTTAGGCAGAGTCCCTCATTGACTCTTTTCAAGAGGAATCTTGATGAGTGGATGGGAGATCATAGGTTTACCCCAGGTATCACTTCTGTGTCACTGTTAGACAGAGGCACAGTATACTAACCTCGAAAAAGGGCATAGCAAAATTAATTTAAAATGGGTGGCGAAAGCCAAACATACTCTGGCTAGGCTTATAAATGCCCTAGGGCAGATAGCCTAGTATGAACCTATGAACCTGTGAACCTATGAACATATACCTCGGCCATAAACCCTCACACACACAATTCAATAGAAACCGTAATGACTGTGTGTGACACGGATAACCTAGGCCAGGCATCACTGCAGTGGCTGGCCTTGTCACAAGCATACAGATGTGACCTAAGGTCTGTGAAGCAGCAGCACAGTTTGGCAAAGATGCCAACTGTGTACTTGGATAAAGCAGAGTTCCCACACATGCAATACTTGGGTGACATGTACGTATATGTATTTGCCTCATAGCTACCTCACATGTGCAATGCCTACTGATATGTCATACGGTAGTAAAAGCAAAACCAAACCACATTGGCCAACACTGTCACACACATGGAGAACACACACTCACCAAGTGCAGGATTCAAACCCCTACCTAACTACATCATGATACTAGAGGAGTACGCATTAACATGATGGGCTATACACAGTACTAGGGGTTTTCTTTTCCACAGGTATATTTGTAGGATGGTGACATCATCAGGCATGACAAAGATGTGTATACCCCTTTTAAGGTGTTTTACTACTCTCCAAAAAGGTTGCTCTTCTCCAAGGAGATCACACACACAGTTGCAGGATTTAAACCCCTATCTAACTACTTCATGATACTAGAAGAGTACGCATTAGCACGATGCGCTATGCACATTATTGGGGGCTTTCTTTTCCACAGGTATATTTGTAGGATGGTGACATCATCAGACATGACAAAGATGTGTATACCACTTTTAAGGTGTTTTGCTACTCTCCAAAAAGGTTGCCCCTCTCCAAGGAGATCACACACAAACACAGTTGTAGGATTCAAGCCCCTACCTAATTCCTTCATGATACTAGAGGAGTGCATATTAGCACGACGCGCTATACACATTAATGGGGTTTCTCTTTCCACAGGTATATTTGTAGGATGGTGACATCATCAGACATGACAAAGATGTGTATACCACTTTTAAGGTGTTTTACTAATCTCCAAAAAGGTTGCTCTTCTTCAAGGAGATCACACACAAACACATACAGTTGGCAAGTGCAAAATCCAAACCCCTACCTAACTACTGCATGATACTAGTAAAGTACACATTAGCATGACATGCTATACACATTACTGGGGGCTCTTTTTTCCACAGGTATATTTGTAGGATGGTGACATCATCAGACTTGACAAAGATTGGTTTACCACTTTTAAGGTGTTTTACAACCCTCCTAAAAGGTTGCGCTTTCCCCAGGAGACCACACACACACTTGTCAAGTGCAGGATTCAAACCCCTACTTAATTACTTCATGATATTAGAGGCACACACAAACACACACTCGGCAAGTGCAGGATTCAAACCACTACTGAACTACTTTATAATACTACAGAGGTACGCATTTGCACGCCACACCATACTCATTACTGTGAGTCATCTTTTCCACAGGTTTATTTGTAGGATGGTGACATCATCAGACTATACAAAGTAGGTTACATTAGGTGACATTAGGTGGGCTACATTGAAGGAATGTCTACACACTTTGGCCATGTCATCATCAAAGGGGTGTGTACTATCTACCTGTGTCCCCAGGGCCATAATGACTTTCTCCGTACATACTGGATTACCACCTACGTGGTAATTTGTGTGCACTTTGTTGTACCCAAAGGGGATGATTATGCATTCTTTGGCATTCAGCTTGAGCCCATTGTTTTGACATCAGGTATCTGTCTCTGTAAGACACTTCTAGAGGATGTCTGTGTTAGCCATGCAGTTGGATATGGACCACAGTTACCATTCATCTGCAGACCTGTTCAGCCATACACCTCCCATGCTTGCCTCTACCTCTGAGCAGTATCTACTGACAGGTGGGGTCCCAGGACCAAGACCTGTGGGATGCCATTTGTGACTGGCTTAGAGTTGGACATGGCACCAGCAACTCTGAACATGTGTGTTTGATCTGTGAGCCACCTGGCCACCCATCCTGTGACGTAGCTGTTAATGTTCCAGCTGGTACGCTTGTCCATGATGACAGAGTGGGGAATGGTGTGGAAAGTCTTTCATGAGGTCCGGGTGGGCTGTGTAGACTACTTTCACCTCCATCTATGTCCTTGGTAACTGTTTGAAATAAGTCAGCTATGTTTGGGAGCCAGGATCTGACTTTAACAAGGTTAAGTTTTGGAGAGTACAGTGTCTGGAGGTCTCCAATGCCTCTGTTTATGGGTTCCATGACAATTTGCTCAATAGCTCTGTAGACCAGGCTGAGTAGACATATTGGGCAATGGTGTCCATGTTCTCTTGTGGCACCCCCTTTCTGGAGCTGGATGACTGTTTGTGGATGCCATTCTTTGGGTACATAGCCTGTGGTACACTTGTGTCTGGACAGTGAATGTGAGTGAGGGTCCATTTCCTCATGGGCCTAGTGTATGACACAGCCTGGGACACCATCCGGACACATTGATGCTTTGTTCTCAGCTTTGGTGAGGGCTGTCTTTACCTGCATGTCCATGACGTCTGGGGCTCTGCATCCTTCTGTGCTGGACACAGGCCCTTTTGGGGGTGATGGGGGGGGTGTTTACACTGAACGTGTCCCCCTATATGTGGGCAATGATAGTTGGTTTGGTGTATTTCTTTCATTTTTTCAGTAGCTGACAACATATTTGGAGATTGACTTGTCTGGTATAGCTACCATAGGCTTTGTGGTTGTCATTCTTACATTCCTTGGCTATTTGTCTTTAGAAACTGTCCTTGGATTATTTTATGAGCGATCATTGTTTCATCCTGATAATGATCAGTGATGCGTTTCCTTTAGTGAAGTTGGCTCTATCATGTGTTCGTTTCCTCCTTCTGTTGTCTAGATTATTTATGGGCAACAACCACCTGATTGTTATCTTATTTTTGGAGGTGTGCATCTTGGTTTTATTTGTGATGTCTCAATCCATAGATTCCTGTAGATGCTCATAGGATGCACTTGTAAATGATTCTGCGGTTTGTATACCATTATCCTATAGCAAGAGGGCTTTGGAATGCTCCACTTTGGTCTTGGGAAGTGTGCAGTTTGCTTTTGCAAATGTCTTCACAGTGGTTTCATTGACTGGGTGGGGGGGCCAGATGTGGATGTCCAGTGTGATTACTTCATGATCTGATATTACCAGTAAGGGGCTTATCTCTGTAGTGGAACACTGGTACCCCATGTTGGTGATGATCATGTCCAGTATGTTGTCACCTCTAGTGGGCATGGTGACCAGCTGTTCCAGGGTGTTAGGGTTTTTAAACTCTAGGAAACATTGGGCGAAGGACGTTGTACATGAGTAATTCCATCACTCACTGTTTGGGTAGTTGTAATCTCCTCATATAATGGTGTTGAATTAGACCTTTATACTTTCTACTGTTCTCCGGAATACTGAGTGAGGTTCCTGAGACAAGGTACATGATCTGTAGCAGGCTACAATCTGATGGGCAGCTTTGGCCAATGTTACTTGTACTTGCATGGTCTACAAGGCCTCATGCTGTGCCACTAACCTGAAGGTGTGGGTATCCATAGGGTAAATGGGTACACCCCTTTCTTTTGTATTTCACTCATGGTTTTGGGTCCAAAGGTCAGAGGGATTGTGAGTGTTTTACATGGACCATATCCAACAGCTCTGTGTTTGACATTGCTTTGTATGTTAAGCAGTGAACACCTCTAAGTGGGCGATATGCAAGGGAGTACGTATGGAGCATTTTGAGATGGTCTGTGTATGGCATGTATTTCAGGCTGCTAATGCTCTTTGTGTGGTATTGCTGCTGGCATTCCAGTTGTTGTAGTTGTCTTGTGAGGTACATAGCAACAGTGACGTTGTACTCTATTATAGTTCTAGTGAGTGATGAGTGGAGGGGAACATTGTCCTCTTCCATTCTGCATGAGATGCATTTTGTGATAAGGTGTGCCACATGGGAGGGTTTCCTGACTTCTGTGGGAATGTGATTAGCACAGTTGTATCCACTGTCCACCTGTAACCCAAGATCCCTTGTCACACTTTCAGTGTGATGTATACTACCACTTCTGCTGTAGTTCTTGGCTACAGAGTTTTTAACATAGGGGATGACAATGCACCTTTTGGCATTGAGCTAGAGCCCATGGCTTTGACAACAGCCATCTGTCCCAGTGAGGCCCTTTAGTAGGATGTCCACTTCTTTTGTGTTTACCATTATGGCTCCTGGTTTGCAGTCCTCTGGTAAATTCAGCTGCACAGACCTGCCATGTTAATGTTTGCTTCAGGGAAGTGGATACTACACAGCCTGGGAAGTTATCTGGTCCCATGCCTGCTGTGATACTGGCTTTGGAGATTGTTTATTACCTGTGCAGCCATGATGATAGCAACTTTGCAGTCTTCTATTATGGAGATGTGCTCCTTCATGGGTGTGAGGGGGGGTACAGTTAACAGTGATTCTATCTGCCAGGATGTTGGCAATATCAGTTGGTTCTGTACATTTACTGCCATTGAGCTGTAACTTGGAACAGATCTGACTGTAAACATGACATGAACCTGTCTGTTGGACAGAGACCTCCTGAGTAGACAGTATGCCACAGAGTACAGATTGGGTTACATTCAGTCTTGTTACATGGGGTGGCTATTTGAGGCCGGTAATCCTCTTGTTAAGGTACTTCATTGGTCTTTCTAGCTGCTGAACGTGCCTAGTCGGATTCATCGCAAGTGTGTTGTGGTACTCTCTGACAGGTCTGATGACTGCTGAGTAGTGGGAACCTCCTTTGACCTACATGCACAGACATAGCATGATTTTCCAACCACTTTGTGAATGTGTTTCTGGAAGTAGAGATGACTATCCACATTTGTCCATAGATACTTAATTATCACATCCGTATTTAGCCTAAGTGTGTGAGCATGCCCAGCATGAGCTTTCAGTATGTTGCTGTCTGACATTTGGTTTATTTCTTTAAGTGTGTGAGCATGCCAAGTATGACCTTTCAGTGTGATGCTGAATGGAATCCACTACATTTGTTGGAGTGTGTGAGCACGCCCAGTATAGACATTTATACTATATGTGTATGGAAAATCAAGTTGTATTTTTACAGCAAGGCTCACCTTTGTGTCATAGATCAACAGGGATCATGCTGTGCCTGCAGGGCTTCCATGCAACACTTTGCATAGACTTATCAACATTTCTACATACAGGTGGAACAGCTATTCTTTGTACATTTCTACCTGGGGGCACACCTGATTGTTACTGTGGGTGTACATAGGATATGGGTTTCACCTGACACTTATACACATTTGCTATGCCTGCACTGCTATGTACAGGACACCATTTCAGTCTGTACTGTTACCTATCGTAGTGGCTTGAGGCATACTACTGTACTACAGATGTTGGCATCCAATGTCACGTATATTACACTGCGACTTCATAGCCTACACAACCCACATCACACCGCCTAGCCTGATGTTCTCGGTCTGCATAGGCATGTGGGGGTGGTTACCCATTTGCCTCTTTAGGGGCATGATTCTGCATTTCTTTGTGTTTGCATTAGTGTACAATTGTCCTGCTGTGTCTGTGACAGTGAAATGCTATCAAGGCTTAGTGGTTCAGTACTGTGACTATAGTGAAAAATATCCTGGGTTCGAGCTCTGTCATTGCTTTTTATTGCCATGCTTGGCAGACCAGAATGCTTAAGGAACAGTACAGCAGATATGAGCATGTTTAACTCACTTTGCTCAACTTTGGCCAACCTTGCCCAACGTTGCCCGATGTTGCGCTAGTTGGCACGAGCAATTTTGTTTACATGTACTAGATATTGGTAAAAGCTGCTTAGCACTGCTTTATATTGCTTAAAACATGGCAATCATGCCTCAGGTGGTGCTGCAGGGCTGCAATGTCAGATGCACATACTACACTCCCTATACATGTTTGGAAACAGGTAGTGTCATGTTAGGCATCCCTATAATTTTATGTGTGAGTCAGAGGGAGGTATCATTTCCAGGGTTCCTACTGAGCCAGTGTATGTGCTATGCATTGCCTCCTTTCCAAGGCCAAGGAATAATGGGCACACCTCCTTCTGCCTACTGGGGCAGGCTCAGGTTGTTCCTCCTCTGAGTCACACTGTGCCTGTGCAGGCCTTGGCAATGGTGGGGGGCTGTTTGGCCCTGCCCCATGCTGTTCCTGCTGCAGCTGTTTTCACAGGATCATATTGTGTAGCATGGCACATACCATGACAATTTGGGTACATGTAGTTGGTGAGTACTGCAAGGCTCCACCAGATGTGTCCAGGCACCAGAACCATGACTTGAGCATCCCAAACACACGCTCAATTATATTTCGTGTTTGTGCGTGTGCCTCATTATGGAGTTCTTGTTCAGGTGTGTGTGCATTTCTGATGGGTGTCATCAGCCATGGCTCCAGTGCATATCCAGCATCCCCCACTAGGTGACTGTCAGGGATGTCCCCATTGGCAAATGTCTGGTACAGGTGCATCAGATGCCAGATATGGGAGTCATGATAGCTTCCAGGGCAGCCATCACACACATTCAGTATTATGCCCTGGGCATAGCACACGACCTGGCAGTTGATGGAGTGGAAGCCCTTGCAGTTGATGTAGGCCCTACTCCACTCACCAGCTGGTGCTTTGATGTGTATGTGTGTGCAGTCAATTGCACCCACTACCTCAGGGTATTCCGCTATTTGCTGGAAGAGATGCATATTGCTGGCCAATACCTCATGGGAATTGGTGAAATATACATGATCACCGACATGTGCTGACATAGCATTCAGGAACTAGTGCAGTACCCTGGATGCTGATGCCTGTGAAATCCCCATCATATCACCAGTTGGTTTCTGGAAGGTACCTTGGTTTCCACTGGGATGGGTTCCCCTCTGTTGGTTCTGTGTGTGAGGCATGGCCTGCACAGCTCAACAATTTGCTGCAGGAGCTCTCTGTCCACTCTATAGCACTCCACTATTTCCAGCTCATGTAGTCCCTGGTAGGTTACCCTGGGTCTGTACACTCTTCTCCGTCTCCTCACTGTGGGTTGCTCAGCAGCATTCGCAATGGCACCACCCACAGCATCTTGCACATGTCACCTTATAATAGCAATGGCAGCCCCTAACATTCTTTTGCCTCAGTTAAGCTTTTTAAGTTTTCACTTCTCTTTGTAAACTGCAGTGTTGCAGTGTTTCTGAGAAATACATGGGGGAATGTTGTTTGCAAACTTTTAAGTGCTGGGCTGGGGTAGGCTA
Source organism: Protopterus annectens (assembly GCF_019279795.1). Taxonomy (NCBI): domain Eukaryota; kingdom Metazoa; phylum Chordata; order Ceratodontiformes; family Protopteridae; genus Protopterus; species Protopterus annectens. The sequence continues at coordinate 392,428,545 of NC_056738.1, read as the reverse complement.
GTGTACTGCCTGTGTAATTGGCTGATTCTGATTAATTTCACCTGGCAGCTTTGCTAGTTCTCCTTGGTTAACTTCCTACTACTTCCTTTCCTTCCTTTTCCCATTTCTGTTTCCACAGGGGGCAGCGGCCATGCAAACAAGTGCAAACATGTGTACACGAGCTCACACGTATGCACACAGGCTTACACAGGCTTACACAGGCTTACACGGGCTTAGGTGGGTGCACAATTGTGCATACACGCTTAGACAGCCTTACACAGGCTTACACGGGCGCACACACACGCACACAGGCTTAAACGGTTTACAGGCACGCACACGCGAGCACACAGTGTAAGCAGCTTTGCAAGAAACTTCAGTGATAACCATGGCATACACCTTCGGTTTCTGGGTTTCAGTTTAGACAACTGTGGACATGCCTCTTCCAGTCCTGAGTAACTCACAGCAACCACATGCCACTCTGCTCCAATACGCTTAAAGTCTTTTTGATACATACCCCCTCATAATGTCACCTATCTTCTACTCTGTTACTCCCCTAATCCTACTCTTACACTCTATGGACATGGTTCACATGGCAGGGAAATTTGGGATTCACTATCCTTATGCTCATTTGCATAGGATTGCCTACTCATGCTTGGTTACATCTCTCAGACTGAGCTTCCCCCCTTAGCAACCACTACTCAGTAGCCATGTTGTCTTCAGTCTGCCATTCACCTGCATGGCAGGTGAATATTTTGAATAAAATCCCTATTTGTGGCTTTTATTTTTTGTTTTTAGGGTTTTTAGAGTGCCACATGTTTGTGCGGCGCTGCGCTACTCTTAAACATCGGAGATCGAGGAAAAAAATATATTATTATTTTATTATTTTGCAACAGATAAAAATGTTAATGGCCGTATATCTGGCCATTGGCATGCTTCCTCAACTGGATGCATCCTTTATTTGGAGCTGTCATAGCTCCATTTTGCTATTTGCAGAACGGTACTCAGTTGCCAACCGAGTACATTTCTGCAAATAACACTACTCTTACTCAGACAGGTTATTGTTTCCTGGATTGCAAATTTACCTCATTTGCATAGCTTTCAGCAGCAAATGAGGTAATTTGCATAAACTAACCCTGACCGTGTAAGAGTAGTTTTAGGAGCTTTCTTGCACGCCCCTGCCGGCTGTTCCTGGATCGCTCGGCAGACATGTTGGCTTGCTGGAGTCTTACTCTACTCTTAGACTCTGTGCAAGCCTTCATGAATCCAGCCCATACAGTTGCCATCTAAATAGAAAAAAAATAATTTGTTAAGTCAGTATCACAGCCTCCCCTTTCTGTTGTTTCTGATTGCATATTTATGTGCCCACAATGCTCATAAAGTGTTTCTTTTTTTAATTTGCTGCATATGTGAATTTTATATCCTCTCCTGTCTGTGCCCATTTCTTCATTTCTTCCTTTGTGTGTCTTTTTATTTGTGCTTTTAGTGGTCTTCCACTGCCATGTTTTCTGCCTTTGTGCTTATATGATTCTTTAAACCTGATGACGTTATATGCCTAAAAACTCTTTTCTTTTATTTCTGAGGGTGAATGACATACATAGAATTGGTCTGACTGTGAATTTGCATTTGAATTTAATGATTGCCTAGAACATAGTTTTTTTAGATTCCTCTAAATGCTTTTTGCTATTGTCGGACCCTGTGTGTGACATCCACAAAGAATATAAGATTTAAGGTGTTCTATCTAAATGTTTTAGGATTACATGCTGCTGTCAGGCTCAGAGTCACCTCTTGGTTGTATATTATGTACATTACAATTACTGCCCTAATTCTGTCATCTGGAGGGACTGGAGTTTTGAGGATTTATACAGTCTACCAATAAAGTGGGTGTCTGTTAGTGCAGGGGACCTGCTAATACTAAATATATAGATTCTACATGGTTTATTATGTCTGTGACCTCACTTCATTCTTTGAAGTCTGTTATGATAATGCAACTCTTATAAAAGCATCCTTCTGTATTTTCACCCCTACTTTGTATATTATGTATCCTCTTTGAGATTCCAATACTATTTTAATATTTTAGGTCAATATATTCTCTTTTGTTCTTCCTCATTTTTGCCTTTCCCTTCTTCCTTATGTGCTATGTTGAGCCATTTTGTTTTTCCATATCTTTTGCTAATGTTTGGATGTTTGCTCCCACAACTTCAGTTTCTTTAAAATGTCTTCCAAGAGGATTTGCAGCACTTACTTATACTTTATTGTTGCTATTTATGTCTAGCCTGTCTGAACTGATATTTTCTTTTGTGGTACTCCTAGTGGATTCCATTCCCTCTCCAGTGATTTCTCTGCATTTCTCATCTCACTCTTAACATTTCTTTTTTAAATGACCCAATTCTCTGATGTCCTATCTATCTTGATGATAACTCCCATATGTGTTTTGGGTTCCTACTTAACTTTGCTGTTATTTTGATTTTTGTTTGGTAAAATGCCATATTGACTCATAGGTGACCTGCCATGAAGGAATTAACTGTACAGAGCATGCTTTGTATCCGACTGGTTTTAGAGGCTGTATATTCGTTTTGAATGTCACACTTTAGTTCATTAAAAGGAGTAATGACCAGCAGTTCAGCTGAATTTACACTTTTATTATACAGGTCAATAGGAACTTTAATGCAGACATCTGAAAATGATCTGAGCAAAGCAATATGCACTTGATTTTATGAATGCATGGGCAGAGACCAGAACTAGATAATCCAAATCTAAACAGTGTCAAAGTAAGGCTGGAGCACAGGTTGCATCACAGGCTCAGCAATGGATAACAGAGAGCAGGGTGGAGCATCACACATTTCTGTGTTATTCACAAAGACAGAAAATAACTGATGGCTAATCAAAGAGCCCCATGGAATACCAAGGAGAACTGGCCAGCAAGAAGAGATTTAAAGTTTACATCTGGCAGCTGAAGCATATCTTTTCAGGTAGCTACTGAACACGTGTGTAGCATATGAGGAAACATAGGTAATGTTGTAAAAGACCTTAGTCAACTGCAAGAACCGAGTACTGAGATTATTGCTTAGTTTAAGTTCAATGTGAATTGGCTTTGTTGTATCTAGTAATATAATATGTGCCCTATGCTTGGGCAGGAAATCATATTAGGAACTTGTAAGACATTTGTGAGTGTTGATATACTGCAGATTGTGCACACTTTAAGATTATTGGAAATTATACAAAGTGTAGGTTAGAATTTGCTTGTCTCCATGGAAAATATATAAATAAGTTAGAATCTTCTGATCAAGTCAACAAATGAATCAGTGATGGAAACATTAACCTATCTTGGCAATTGACGGTGAAATCCATCCAATGACATGTGTCCAAAGCACCAAAATACACTCACCATATACATTGCAGAGCATATCAATACTGTACAGGCAGCAGGGAAAAATCCAAAACACACACAGTATGATACACAGATATGCCACATAGCAGAAACTAATGCAGACAATAAATAAAGACATGAATATGTGTGTAAGAGGGTACATAAACTCAAGGTATCAGGAACAAATTTTATTACTGTAATGCACAGATATTAGAAATATGGCTCAGGTGTCATAAGAATGTTATATCAATGTAATGCATAGATAAGAAGGATGTTGTAGTCCTGAAGTGCTGTTCTTTGGATAAGATGTTAAACCAAATATACTGTATTCTTGTGTTGGTGCACTTCAGGTGAATGTGAAAGTTCTGATATAATTTATAGAAAAAAAGAGTAGGGTGTTTCCTCAGTGACTAAACTACCCCAATAAGTGTGAATGCAACTCTATTTTCACTACAGAACTTAGTGGCCTAAGCTTAATGAAGTGATAAACATCATGAAATCAGTGAAACAATGTGAAGAATTTAATGAAGTTACATGAGTGAATTTAATTAAGGTATCAGAGCTGGTGCATGTCTTACAATATAACTGCATTTGAGATGAGTTTTTATATAAGTTAAATAGAGCAGGCATAAAAAAATCATCCAAGAGAGGGTTGAATATACCAGGAAGCTTAGTTTTCTCTTAATAGTGGCATCATGCACTGCACATTTACTATTGCTTAAATAAACTCATGTTAAGGTTATTTAAGCCTATGGTTAGATACAGTCACGTTCATTTTATGTTGGCTTCTCTAGTGTAATTTGCATTTGTGAATAAAGGTGGTTGGGGGGATGGTGATAAGAATATTTAATATTGGTTAGATAAAGTCATGTTCATTTTATTTTAGCCACTGTAGTGTAATCTACATTTGTGTGTAAAGGTGATTGGAGGGATGGTGATAATAATATTTACTACTGGTTAGATAAAGTCAAGTTAATTTTATTTTAGCCTCTGTAGAGTAATCTACATTGTGTGTAAAGGTGGCTGGGGTTGTGATGATAGGAGGTACTGCCAGTAATGCCAGGAGAAGGGGCACAGTGGATGTGTAACATATGCCAGCACAGCTAGCTGAAATTTAGTAAAGAATTATATGTTATTTGAGTATCAGAATGATTTGTACAGATGCATGTGTTTAAAAATGTATTTGTAAAATTACTTGTGTTAAAATATATAAACAGTTTGCCCTGCTGGAAAGAAAAGAAATGTACATGCATTATTGCAACTGTTTAAATGTATATGTTTTGACAGAGGATACTGGAAGAGAAGAGGTTAATCTCAAACTCCTAAAATAGTAAGAAAATTAAAGTACTGCGCCTAGACCATAAAGATGGTATCTGTTAGTTCTGAATGAAGCAAGAGATGCACTGTCTGTTAAAAGTATGGTTTATTAGCTCCTGTAGGATGAAGGGAAGTATTTTATGATTTTATGACTTCCAGCAACTGCACCAGATCTAAACACTGCTCTTGTGTGTGTATTATTGACATGTAGATGCTAAATCCTGGCAGCTTCTAATGTTGGTGATAGCATGGGAACCAGAAGTCAGATGACCAGATGTATGTGATGTCATTCTGGACATAAATAAAGTTTTAATATTAGGCAAGAATGAAATCTCAGGAGTATTCTGTATTCTGTCTTGGATCTGACAACAAGGACCACTCACCCACATCATCTTGCCTTGCTCTATTCAATAAGTAGGAAATGTAATTCTCTAGATTAGTCAGGAAAATATAGTGAGGATAGTTGAGTATTGTTTTTCTGTATCTGTGTGAATTTTTCCAGCTGTTTTATTTTAATATTTCCTAGTGAATGAAACTCTGGTGTTTACTGTAAATAGATATTTAGCATTTTCATGTATTTTTATTATTTATTATTAAATATATTTAAACTTTTCATTGTGGCTTTTCCTCCTAGCAAAATGTTTAAGTTTTGAGACCATTTGCGTATATTTATTTGGTGATAACTCTAGCCACTCCTGAAAGCCTTGCTGTTTGGTCAACATAACCATTTGTATTAATATTAACTTCACTCGGTGTAATTGGATATGCTTTTAACAGCCTTATAGTAACTGAGTGGTGGCAGTGAAACTACCTTATAGTCTGGACAGAAGGAGGCATAGCTAGTAAATCTTTGCCAGCCTTTCCCAGGTGTGTGTGTGTGTGTGTGTGTGTGTGTGTGTGTGTGTGTGTGTGTGTGTGTGTGTGTGTGTGTGTGTGTGTGTGTGTAAATATTAAATCTCATAGCTACTTGGAGCAGGGACACAAAGCACTGGTTTCACAGAAAGGATGCTGGAGAACTCCGCTTGGATAATCGGCCAAGGAACTAACCCTACAGCTGTGCCAGTGGGAAGTCTTATTAGGAACCTGGAGGGAGACAAATAGAGACACCCAGACCATGGGCTGACTGTGTGCCCTGTGTGACCTTAAGATAAATTGTGTTTGATGCAGAGAGGTCTGCATCTGTTAATACTGAGTATATCCATTTGTATTCCAAGTGAAAGTCCCTCTCTAGTGTCAGTGGTGAGGATTCAGGTTCCTTCATTATTGGCCCAGAGCAGGGACCCCACATATTGGAAAGCAGTTGTGTGGATATTAACTGAACGCCTGTAGGCATTGTCACTGAAGGTCAGTGTACTCTCAAGCAGCCACAAGGTAAACATACAGAGTTTCATTTCACAACAGTTTGTTTATTTATTTATTTATTGTTATTTTAGTTTAGTTTAGTCAGGGAAAAGTGGGCAAAGATGTCAACAGAGGATTATGGCAAGCTGACAAAGAACCAGTTGGCCAAGGTGTGCAAAGCCAGAGGACTGGTGCATGCCAACTTGACTAAAGAGGAAATGATTTCAACCTTAGTCACAGCTCCGATCAGCAACCAAGAGGATAACCTGTCTGCTGATGGAAATTTACAGCCCTCAGAAACAGTTCACCTTTTCCTCAGATAACTTAAAAATTTGTCCGGAGTTAAAGAGACTTGAACTGGAGGCCAAACGTTTGGAATTAGAATCACTAGAGAGACTGCAGCATTTGGAGGTTGAAGTAGAATCAGCAGACAGACTACGTTATTTAGAGGCTGAAGAAAATGAGAAGCAGTCTCAGTATAAGAAGATGATGCTGAATCTTCACCAGGGTCATGGAGGTAATGGGGAAGGGAATATCTGAACCCCAGAAGCAATAAAGGTCAGTAAACTTTTTCCACAGTTTATAGAGAGTGATAATTTTGATAGTTTTATTCATATATCTGAAAAAGTGTGTAAACAGTATAATGTTCACCAAGGGCTCTGGGTACAGTTCCTGACCCCCTTACTCCATGGTAAAGCTGGAGCTGATCTTTTTAAATTGTCTGATATTCATTGTTTAAACTATGAAAATGTAAAGAAATGTTTACTTGAATGTTTTAAGTTAACACCTGAAGCTTACAGAAAAAAGCTTCATGAGCACAGATGCAAGGCAGATGAATGTGTGTGTGATTATATTGCTGAGTTAACCACTTATGCTCATAGGTGGGTGAGTGGATGTCAGGCCGCCACTTTTGAAGGGCTGGCAGACCTTTTGGTGAGAGAACAATCCCTTAGAACTTTGCCTGAGGACATGGGAATCTGGTTGGCAGACGATGAGTGTAATTCTATAGATGAGCTGGGAAGAAGGGAGGCTCTGTACTTAGCAAGCAGGAGGGCATCACTGCACAAAAAGGGAATACCCAGTGCTTCACATGGATATAATGGAACCCATGGTGGGCAGCCTAAACCACTCCAACAGAGTCCAACATTAACAGGGGAAGCTACTAGTTCAGGTACAGAGCCAGGATCAAGGGTTAAAAGTTTAAATGTAACCAGTGGGGCCATGTATCATATAGATGTCCATGGACGCAAGGTGGGAACAAAAGGTGGGGAAGCCAGCAAGTGGAAATAGCAGTATGCCAGTGATAAGTTTTCTGGTGAGAACAGGGGTTCCAAACTATCACCAGAGGTTATATCCTATCTTAGTGGATGGAAAACAGGCCACTGCTAGGAGAGGCACAGCCTCTGACATAACATTGTGAAACCTGCAGTAGTTAAAGAAGAGCAGTATTTGCTTTGGTAGTCCACTCCAGTCAGAGCTAAAGGAGGGATCCCATTCCAAATGCCTTTAGCCAGGGTTCACCTTGACTGGAAGGGTAGAAAAGGAAGCAAGCAAGTAGGTGTGCTTGAGGATATCCATGCAGATATCTTGATAGGGAATGATTTTGATAATGCAGTACCTTGCGTGCATGCAGTTATACGTAGTCAGGCTTGGAGAAAGGCATGTAGGTCTGGCAGCCCGGTGGAGACCCAGACAGACCCCACACCTGAAGCCAGGGCTGGTGAGGTGGCTATTTCAGGGAGGGAGCTATCCTGTAGAAGTAAACCTGAAGGTGAGCAACAGCTGCTGGTAGGTAGTGATGTTCCCTTGGACAGAATGTCTATAAGGGCAGAGGTGAGTGATAGTACCCAGGCTAACAGTGAGTCACCGCTGTCACAGGATACCACATGTGTTCTGGAAAGGGAGCTGGGATGGGTCACAAAGGTAGAATTGAGAAAGGCTCAGCTCTCAGATCCTACATTACATGGCTTGAGGGAAGTAACTAGGGAGGCACCTTTTTCTCAAGGAAAAGGGGAGTCTGTATACTGGAACAAAGGGTTACTGTATATAAAGTGGACACCTGACAGAGGGTTAGAGGGTGAGGTAATACAGCAGTTGATAGTGCCTAGACTCTACCATTTGGCACTTCTAGCTATAGCCCATGACATTCCTTTTGCAGGTCATATGGGCATAAAGCATGCCAAGAGATGTATTATGCAGACATGTTATTGGCCTTGGATTGCAAGGGATGTAACAGGGTACTGCAAGACCTATGAGCAGTACCAAAAAGTAGACAAGGCAGGAGACAAGGTCAAGGTTCCTTTGATGCCTTTGCATGTGATTGAGGAGACATTTCAGAGGGTAGCTATGGATATTGCGGGGTCTTTAAATACCCCAAGTTCCACAGGGAAGTAGTATATCCTGGTTTTAGTAGATACCCTGAGGTGGCGGCTGTGTTCTCCCTCGATGCAGCAAATGTGGGAAATGCTTCGTAAGAGATTTTCAGCAGGGTAGGTTTCCTCAGCGAAATACTGACTAAGAGACGTGTCAATTTCATGTCAGACCTGCTAGCATGTCTATGGAAGCACTGTGAGGTGAAGCACCTAAAGACCACCCTCTACCATCCCCAGACTAATGGTCTCATCGAGAGGTTAAACTCTATACTACAGATCATGCTACAGGCATTTGCAGACCAGTTTAAGAGACAGTGAGACAAGTATTTGCCCCATTTTCTCTTCGCATACAGATAGGTAACCCAGGAATACACAGGTTTTTAACCCTTTAGTTGCTGTTCGGGGATAGGGTGAGGGGACCTTTAGATCTGATTTGTGATGAATGCGTGGGTGTGTGACTCCTACAAGGATTCTGTTGTGCTCTATGTCCTAAACTTCAGGACAAGGCTTAGGGAGCTCATGGACTTGGCCCAGGAGAACCTGGCAGAGCCCAACAGCAGAAAAAGGTCTGGTATGACAGGAATGCTCAAGCCCGAGAGTATTCCGTGGGAAGCAGGTTATGGCTCTCATTCTTGTCAGACACAATAAGCTGCAGGCATCTTGCAAAGGAGGCTTTAAAGTGGAAAGGAAGGTCAGTAATGTTAACCACATGATAGAACTGCTAGGTAGGAGGCAGGGGTACAAAGGGTCCCTATTATATACTTGAAGAGGTATTTCTTCAAATGTCTTTTCATCGACCATTAAATACTGAAAACACAAAACAGCGAATGGTCATATAAGCGGTTATTTCCCTGGGAAAGAATTGCTTGGCCACCTGTGTTACTTTGCCATTTTCCCCACTGTAGTGTGATCTTGGAGTTGAGATATTTAGTTGGGGGTGTGTGGGGGGTACAGTCCTCCATGTTGGAAAGTGTCATGGGTGAAGCCCCCCACATTGTATTGTTTGTAGTGATGTGTTTTTTTGTTTAGGGTAAGCGATTTCTTTCCCAGGGAAAGAAATTGCTTATATGCTCACTCACTGTTTTGTGTTTTTGTGGTTTATGGGTCGATGAAGAGGCATTCAATGAAATGCCTCTCTGAGTATCTAATATAGACCCAGGCACAAATTGTACTATGTGACCATGATAAGGACTTACCATGATAGGGTAATAGGGTGCTGAGTATTTGCAGTGGATGGCAGGAGGAGTCTGAGGGGTATCTGGTAACTGATCTACTCAGTGTGGCTCGGACTGACACCTCAGTGGAAGGAGTAACAATGTCCCAGTGGCTATCCCCTACCCAGGTTTGAGAAATGTGAGTAGTGTTACAGAAGTTTGGGGGCATGTTCACTGGGAAACCTGGGTGGACCTACCTGGTGCAGCACCATGTGAGTACAGTACCCCAAAGGCCTATCATTCAGGCCCCTTACAGGCTGCCTGAAAGAGTCAGACAAACTCTGAGGGAGGAGATACAGAAAATGTTGGAACTGGGTGTAATCCAGGAATCCAGCAGTCCCTGTGTCTCCCCAATGGTGCTGGTACCAAAAAAAGATGGAAGCACCAGGTTCTGTGTGGTCTACAGGAAACTTAATAGTCACACAGAGTCAGATGCTTAGCCCATGCCTTAGAGCAGCTGCGTGGGATTGAGTATCTGACCACTATAGATCTGACCAAGGACTACTGGCAGGTGCTGTTGACTCCCATGTCTAGAGAGAGGTCAGGCTTTGTGATTCCTTTTGGATTATACGAGTTCACAAAGATGTCCTTTGGGATGAAAAATGCTCCAGCGACCTTTCAGAGGCTGGTAGTTTGTATCTTAGCAGGAGCAGGAGATTATGCCTTTGCTTACTTTGACAATATTGCTATATACAGCATTCTTGGCAAGAGCACCTTCAGCATGTCAGGAAGGTCCTGGGTAGACTGCAAAGGGCAGGCCTGACCATTAAGCCCAGTAGGTGTCAGGTGGGTATGGCATAGGTCTTCTACCTGAGACATAGAGTGGGGAGTGGTAAGAGTAAGACAGAACCTGCCAAAGTGGAAGCCACTCAGGCTTGGCCTCCTCCTGCTACCAAAAAACAGGTGAGAGCATTCTTGGGGACAGTGGGGTACTATAGAAAGTTTGCTTCCATTTATAGTACAATAGCTGCTCCCCTCACAAACCTGATGAGGAAAAACAGGCGAGACAAGGCAGTGTGGACCCTAGCCTGCAAGCAGACATTCCAAAAGGTTAAAGGGGCTTTGGGAGGACCCTCTATGTTAGCCAGTCCAGATTACAGCAAATAATTTGTTGTGCAAGTAGAATGCTTTGAACCATGGGGTAGGGGCTGTAGTCACCCAGGTTAACTCAGAGGGAAAAGAACATCCAGTGGTATATCTCAGCCATAGACTCCAACCTAGGGAGGAATGTTATGCAACAGCAGAGAAGTAAATGTTTAGCCATAGTATGGGCACTACAGAAACTTCAACACTCTCTGTATGGAAGGAAATTCACTGTAATTATAGACCACAATCCCTTAACATGGCTACATCAAGCCAGCCAGCAAAAGGCCAAGTTACTAAGGTAGAGCCTAGGGTTGCAGGCATATGATATGACAGTGCAAGCACTGTAGTGGGGTTAGCAATGCCAATGCAGATGGTTCTCTCAATTCCCAGATAGGCTCATTCCTCTCAAGTAACATTTCTCAAGGGTCACTTGAAAAACTAGCTTTAATCTTCAAAAGGGAGAGAGATCTGACAATAGGAGGTACTGCCAGCAATGCCAGAAGAAGTGGGGCAGTGGGTGGGTAACATATGCCAGCACAGCTAACTGGAATTTAGTAAAGGATTATATGTCATTTGTGTATCAAACTGATTTGTACAGATGATTGTGTTTAAAAAAATGTATTTGTAAAGTTGCTTGTGTTAAAATGTATCAACAGTGTGCTCTGCTGGAGAGAAAAGAAATGTACATGCATTATTGTAACTGTTTAAATGTATATGTTTTGACAGAGGATACTGGAAGAGAAGAGGTTAATCTCAAACTTCTAAAACAGTAAAAAAATCGAAGTACTGGGCCTAGGCCATAAATATGTTATCTCACAGTTTTGAATGTAGCCAGAGATGCAAGGTCTGTAAGAAGTATGGTTTATTATCTCCTGTAGGAAGAGGGGAAGTGTTTATTGATTTATGACTTCCAGTAGCTGCACCAGATCTGAGCAATGCTCTTGTGTATGTATTATTAACATGCAGGTGCTAAAATCCTGGCAGCTTCTAATGTTTGTGATAGCATGAGAACCAGAAGTCAGATGATCAGATGTATGTGACATCATTCTGTACAGAAATAATGTTTTAATATTAGGTGAGACAGAAGTCTCAGGAGTACTTTGTATTCTGTCTTGGATCTGACAACAAAGACCACTCACCCTTATCATATTGCCTTGCTGCATTCAGTAAGTAGGAAACATAATTCTCTAGATTAGTCAGGAAAACATAGTGAGAATAGCTGAGTATTGTTTTTCTGTAATTGTGTGAATCTTTCCAGCTGTGTTATTTTTAATATTTTCTGTGATTAAAACTCTAGTGTTTACCGTAAATAGATATTTAGTATTTCATGTTCTTTTATTATTTATTATTAAATATATTTAAACTTTTCATTGTGGCTGTTCCTTCTAGAAATGTATTTAAGTTTTGAGAGTATTTGGATATATTAATCTGTTGATGACCCTGGCCACTCCTGAAAGCCTTGCGGTTTGGCAACATTACCATTTGTATTAATATTGACTGCAGTCAGTATAATCGGATACCCTTTTAAGAGCCTTATAGTAAATGACTGGTTGCAGTGAAACTGCCTAGTATTATGGACAGAAGGTGGCACAGCTAGTGAATTTGTGCCAACGTTTTCCAGGTGTATGTGCATTAGAAAACTAAATCTCAAAGTGTGTGTGTGTGTGTGTGTGTGTGTGTGTGTGTGTGTGTGTGTGTGTGTGTGTGTGTGTGTGTGTGTGCGGTGTGTGTGTGTGTGTGTGTGTGTGTGTGTGTGTGTGTGTGTGTGTGTGTGTGTGAGCTACGTGGAGTAGGGACATGAAGCACTGGTTTCACAGAGACGGTGCTGGAGGACTTGGCTTGGACACTCGGCTGAGGACCTAACCGTACAACTGTGTCAGTGGGGAGTCTTATTGCAGGACCTGGACAGAAACAGATATATTTTTTTTTTTTTTGAAATCTCATTTCTCCTAGTAATGAGGTTAACACCTAGAAGTGTCTGATGTTTGTGAAGTTTGTGGATGGCAAAGGCATCATGCATAGAAATTACTGTGCAGATATCTGCAGGGCTACTTTAAAAGAACAAAACAGAGAAGAGCATATGTTTTGATGCAACTTTGGTAAAGGGTTACAAAGGGCACTAGAACACCTATATGGAACTGGTTAAGACAGGGTAGTAGGAAGTGAACTGTGGGGAGGGGGCAAATGTTTTTCAACCACCTGACATATGTACTGCAAAGTTATCTTGACTGGCATGAGAACAGGGTTGCTAACCCATTTGCTAATAGAAAAACTATTTCCTCACCTTTGAAGGCTTTCAATTTGTAAATAAGTTGTTATGGGGGTGATAGTGTCTTTATGATGCCAATGACAGTACCATTACTGCTTAATTTCATGGCAACACTATGGCATAACTGTATAGGTTCATAGGTAGAAAACAAACAAGTCCCAGCAGCTGTAGAGTCTACACACTTGATTTAATAAAATTCAACAATAAAATAACTTGAAGCACTTTTCGTCTGCCAAGTAGCAAACTTCATCAGAAATAACAACTCCACAACTAAAAATCATTTAAATAGTCACTTGAACCAAATAATTGTGGGACAATTAGCTAATTAATTATTTAAATATTTAAAAGAACATTACCAAAAACTAAGTTAGTAAGCAATGCATGAATGAAAATAAAATCAAATTACTTTTAAATATAATATGAAGCATTCAAACAAGTTTATATATTACTAATCAGTTGTGCAAAATATAACCCCAATATGCATTTATACATTGTAACAAAACCAAAGTAAGCTTGTTACCTCTGTAAACTCTTAAGTTTAAGGATGCTGCTTATAGAACATGTCTCATTGAGACCAGGGATCTTGGGGCTACTAGTTCTGTTGTATCAGATATTAGGAGTGAGAGGCTTCAAAACAACCCTCATGTGGTTTACAGCAATAACAATAGGCAGCAATTTAAGGGTAATACCACAGGGCAACAGGTTTTTCAGCAAGCGAACTATGCGGGTGCCAAGCCGAAACAACAAAGGAACCAGTATGACAACAAGAACAAATCCAAATCTGCCAGGAACCTTACGTAATGAACAAGAAAGATTCCCTGAATGAGGTAGTTAATTCCACTACAGGGTTATCTTCTGGGTTTGCACCTGTTGTAGGTACTGTTCTCCATTACTCAGGGGTTAATGACATTTCTAGTATGTCTTGTTTGTCCTTGGAAACAAGGTCTTGTAGTGGCCATAGCCAAAGAGGGTAAGGATTTTAAAAATCTGAATCCCTATAGATTAATAATTTTAAATCATAATTATAAGACCTATATGGCAATTTTGGTGGCAAAGTTAGGCCTGTTTCTACCAACAATAATCTATCTGGATCAAAAGGGGTTTATAGAGGGAAGGAGCACTTTTGATAATATCTAATGAACACTCTGTAATTGTTAAGCTGAGAGGTTAGTAGAGGTATAGCAGCTGTGAGAATGTTGCACAATGTTTAGATGTTTGCCCTGTATTTTGTTCTATTCCTCATCAAAAATGTAGATTCACGCAATGCATGCTGCTGGAAAATTTGTTATTCTACCATTTTTATTAGTTCATAAGTATATTGTTTTAAATCCTTAATGTTATGTCTTCCTTGTTTTTTATTTTGTTTTTTTTTACCTCACCTAGAATTGTAGTGACACATTGTGTGTGTGTGTAGGGGGGGGGGGGTGAGAATTCTGCAGAATGTACTTATTATTTTAATGAATGTTAATGCAAACATTGTTATTCTAATACCTTTCTAAGTTTATCATAGCAAAGTTTGTAACTATTCCTGATGTTAAACCTTTGTTCTGCGGTTATTTTTGGATTTGGAATTATACTGAGAGGTTGGGAGTTTGGTAGGGGCTGTGAGAATGTTGCATGTTCTCCAGATGTTTGGTAGTTTTGATCTGTTCATCAAAAATGTGGGGTTACATAATGCATGCTACTGCAAAATCTTATTCTAGCTCCATTATTAGTTCATAAGCCCAGCATTTTAAATCCTTGATGTTCAGTCTTGCTGTAGTGCTGTCTTTGTCTTGTGTGTCTGCCCTCTGTGTAGGAGTCTGTATGGGTATCTTTGTGTACGTCTGTGGGACTGGATACCTTCATGCAGTACAGAGCCTTGTCATAATGTAACAGCATTGCTACTAAATGCCAGTCAGTGTCTGCATGTACTTCTGTAAGTAGTTACCTTGCTGTGGTTCATAACCTTGTTATAATGTAACATTGGTACTAAATGCCAGTCAGTGTTTGTACCTTGGCACTTCAAGTCTTTTTAATGGTCTTAATGTAGTAACACTATACAGTGATTGTTAAATGGCGCTGGATGAGCTTGAGAGGGAAGGGGGTATGATGGGAACATGGTCACGCTTTATATTTTCCTGGGTAGGGCCCCAACTTGAAACTTGCAAGGGGCCCCCAAAATGGTAGCACCAGCCCTGTGTCTCCCCTTTTTCACTCTTCCCTATCTCTCCCTTTCCACTCTTTAATGAAAACATCAGGCAGTCCAAATAAGGATACCCCTATATAAAACATAATAACCCCCTTCATTTTTAGATGTTAATAATAACAGCTGCTCAGTCTGCCTCTTGTCTTAAGTCTTTCAAGTGTGCCTGTCCATAGCTGCATCTGTCCGTAATATCCAAGTGCATATGAAGTCACATGAAGCCTACTGCTTTCATGTAGTATTTCACATATGCTTAACACTTATCTCTAGGTACTTTACACTTTTGCCATAAGTGTGCAAGTTTTTCAAAATGTCTTTGGTTTCCTTTTTCATTTCGAATAACCTACACTAAGTTATTTGCATATGCATGTAGTGTTGTTCTTTGCAGATAACCACTGCACAGTTACAAAGTCTCAGACTATGAATACCACCCTCAGAATGGATTCTGAGATAGGGAATATTGTATTCACCCCATCATTTCACTTTGGATTAGAACAAATTAAAGTTTAGTAATAACAGCTTATAGTACTGTATGAACATTCTTAATGCATAGAACTGCTAGACAAAACAAAAATGCCCTTGCATATGTATGCATAATATATATGTGTGTGTGTGTGTGTGTGTGTGTGTGTGTGTGTGTGTGTGTGTGTGTGTGTGTGTGTGTGTGTGTACACGCACACAAATACACACTCGCACACGTGTGTGTGTATTTGTTTGCTAGTAGTTTCTGCCCATAGTGGTCCTTTAAAGTTTTTTCCCATTGTCTTAGAAATCTGATTTATTGAATTTCATTCTATGTGTTTACTTTAAAAAACAAGCTCCACCAAATTCATTGGTTTCAGTAAATTTAAAAGCAATCTCTTTATTCATTTTAAGCAGTTACAACTCCAGTAGATCCCAAGACATGTGCCACGCATGCTGTCTACATTTTCAAATTAGTTTTCAACTTTTAGTACTTTTACATTTTTCCATATTATAAATTATTCATCACAATAACACTGTAGTATAGGTCTGTTTCAAACAACACATTTGTACCATTCAGTTTTAATGTACATATTAAAGGAGATGTTTTAGGGTGATAAATTCTGCTCATGTGATACAGTTAATATGGTCTTTTGTGCTACTCTCTCCTCCTTATTTTCAGTTCTCAGCACATGGCATATTTCATAACGTCTACAGTGGAACATCTTACTTACAACCTTTTAAGTCTGACTTTACTTTTGACACCCTGCAGTCTTTTGTTTTACAGCTGTATTTTCTTTCTGAAAGTTTTCACAGTGGTGTCCAAACATTAGCTCTGCATTATCTATTCATATTGTGCTTCTGCTTATGAATCATATATATGTGAGTTATGCACACATCTATCAGATGCTTACATCTCTGTCTTCTAGATAGAAACTTTTTAGATGCTTATAAAAGTCCAGCGTCATCAAAAATCATGTGAGATGCTTTACAGACTTGAGTCATTTCAAATGCTTTATTGTTTGCCTTTCTTAGCTAACAACATTACAACATTCTCTGAATACTAATATCCTTTAGTCCATAGACCAGCCTATCTTCGGGTATGTTTTTTTTTTTTTTTTTTTTTTTTGTAAAGCATCTCCATAATTAAAGTCTTGAGGTGACTTCCTCATCTTAGTATCTCTCCTAGTAGTAGACATATTAGCTTTAATTTTGTAAGAATTAAACTTGAATCTCTGTACTATAATGCTTTACTTTAGACGTTTTTAGTAAAATAATTGACTCTGCATGTGTTTTCTTGGCTTTCTTTTCGGATTACTTAGATGTCTCATTTAACTGCATGTTTGCACTTGAAAAGCTTTTAATAAAATTTACTTATTTTTCTGTTACACTGTTTTCTTAATGGGAAGCAGAGTGATATAGCATTTATCACTGGCGCCTCGCAGCACTTGGCGATTGTTTACTTTAGGACACATCATTGTACTTCGGGCAAGTGTGGGCGGTGCTGTCTTGATTGACACCCTGATGGTTCTGACAGTTAAGTGTTTGGCACTTTTTTATTTTTTTCAGTTGTTATTCTAATTCTGCACTTTTTGAACATTAAAAAGGTTAAAGTATAAAATAGTAAAATTCTAATTGGCATTGCTGAATTAATGTCAGTGAAAGATGGCCACATACATCCAATAAGGGGACTGCCTCCCCTGGGTGGGGGATTAGCTCCCCAATGGACATTGAACATCTTTGTTTTTAATCTTTTCTTCAATAAAAAATGTGATTCACAGAATCCTTTATTTCTTGAAAAATAATAGGTCTTACATTAAAAGGTTGGCCCACGTCATACTAGAAAGTAATGCTTGCTACTGTGCAGCCTGGTGTGTCCTAATATAATCCAGCACAAAGAAAAGGTAAAAATAAATAAAGGCTTTATTGTGGCAAACTCCATGTGAATTAGCATATAAACAATTGCTTAGCAAACATGGTTCCCCAGTGTGGTTACTGGCTGGGGTACTTTCTATGCAGTCTTTATGCCATCTGTATGTCTGAGTAGGCTTTCTCTGTATGCTTTATATTCCTTTCATATCCCTAAGACATGCTGATACGTGATGAGATTCAAAACTGCATGTTAAATGTATGTACAGTCTGTGTGTATGTGTGTGCCTGTGTGTGTGTGTGTGTGTGTGTGTGTGTGTGTGTGTGTGTGTGCGCGCTGGAATTCTCTGCAGGATTAGTGCTACTATTCCTAGTGATGCTGATTTGCTGAGAACTAAGATAAAGTGAGTATTGAAAAGAATGAGTAAATAAACTTATTATTGGCAATAAAAATGAAACAAATACTTCACAACACATTTCCTTTTAACTTAAAGGCAAACTGGAAGAGCATTCACTACTAATCTACACTTTTTGGGTTTCTAGTTTTTGCATTGCTCCTTTTTATGCAGGTTCATATTTCTTATCACCAAGATGTAACATTCCCGGCTTGTGTTAAGTCCCAGATAGTGAAAATGCCACAAAGGTAAATAGTTCATTTCACGTTCCAGACAAATATTTCAAAATCTGTATCTCAGAATGACAGGTTAAAGCCAGCTAATACTGGTTCTTTAGAGAACATATCTTGAAAAACAACAGTCAGGAAGTGGAGAGAAGCACACAGGCTTAAAGGGGCCACACTGTATTTTGACATTACAAATTGCTGCAAATCCCACCTATGTTTTATGTAGTTCAGCTACCCTTAGTACAGGTCAGTCTATTCTGTGTTACTTTTCACTGTATACCACATTACCTTTATTAATCTACTCAAGGAATGTTTAATAACAGTATATATGCTTATAGTTATTTCATAAATTGTGATCATTCTCTGTAAAATGCAAGCCACTACTGCATTCCCAGAGTGGTACTTAGCTTAATTCACATAGACGTAAACCAATTACTGTACAGTATTCAGTGATAAATACTGCTCTGAATGTTAATGCATACTATATAAGATGCCCTAGACTGTACTATGTCACAAAGGCATTAAAACACGTCACCCTTAAAAGCATGTTTCCATAACAAGCTGAGTTACAGTGACCGGCAAAATGAGAACTTACATACAGTTAAGGAAATGGGGGAGACTTTTATTACTCATACAGAAACAGACACCTTCCTTTGGAATAAACAGCTAGACATGGCATCATACCCAAACAGTTTTGGAAAATTATTAAAGCATTAACTGGTTACATGACCAGTTTCACCCAAAATTTTGACCACTTACCAAATAACCCTTTTGCAATAATTTAAAAAATGTTCTTGCTGTCAGAACCATCCTTTAGCTACAAATAATCAGCTATCAACAACACATCTGACCTCTTGTCAGGACCACCACTCTAGGTCTTCTGCGATGAGTTTCACTGCAAACTTCCATGCTAAGAGAAATAAAACTGCTTGCAATCTTCTAACGATACTGGATAGAAAGGATCTATTTCACGTGTAATGATCTACTCAGCTTGCCATAAAATGATAGCACCTCTGCTAGTTAAACCCTTTGTCGATTTATTTAACATCTTGCTTACTGTGAGTATTGTGCGTTTTGTGCCACCCCCATTTCAGCACACCTATAACATTACACCACTAACAAAAATTCCCAATTCACACTTTTCTCAATCTTCAGGATTACTACTCAATTTTTAATTTATACCTATATATATATATATATATATATATATATATATATATATATATATATAAATAAATATACATAAGGTGACCAGCACAATCTACAATTATAAGAATCAAAGCTCCTTGACAGAATCATAACTGCCAAAGCCAGCGCCCTGTGCCAGTGCCATGAACCAGCACCTCAGCTCTTCATATGAAGAGAAAAAAAATAAAGCACTTTACTCTGTCTGTATTGCTTATTACAGATCCATGCCCCCCAAACTTGTCCATTGAAGAGAAAAAAAAAAAACAAGACAGTTCATCTATTGTCACAAGATGCACAACTCCCTCTTGCCCAATCATTCAGCTCCTGTTTTTTCTAACTTTTAAACTGTAGCAACACACACACACGCGCGCACACACGCACACACATACACATGCACACGCACACACACACACACACACACACACACACACACACACACACACACACACAGAGTGCTACAGTGCTCAGGTTTGACAGTAAATGCAATACCATCTTTAAAAGCCGGTATTGCATTAAAGAAAGCTAGATCGGGACAGGATTGGCTGGTGATTGCACCCCCAATGTTTTGCGCCAAGGGTAGTTGCCACTCTCACCCCACCCTAGCTATGCTACTGCTCCCTTAACATCAACCTCAAAAGACTGCGATTTAAGTATTCACCATTCCACAAAGATTACAGAATCACATCACAAGGAATTTTAAAGATCCATTTTACAATAAAAACAATAAAATCACCCAAGTCACAGACCAAATTTATCTTGGCTTCTCATAACTCCTATCTTTTAATTCAAACTGCACATGGAAAGAACAATGGACTAAGTACTTCAGCAAGTCAAACTTAGCTGTAGAATTTGTAACTTACTATTACTAGAAGCAAGAAACCCCCTAGCAAAATGTGCTATTGCCAAAATTGGAGTATACTCTATCAGTTATCACACTGAACTCTTTACAAAACACCATCCTCCTGTAGAAAAGAGAACTGCAAGTTTATCTTTCTTGCCAGTGCTAGAGCCCACCACTGTCTCTTACTGCTGAAAACATGCTGACTTACAGTTACTAGAAAGCCTACCCTGTTTCTTGCAGCCTTTTTATTTAAGCTAACAAACCTCACTTGTACCCACCATATTTAGAAAACATTTAGCAAGTGATTCTTCTTATGGCATTAGAAGAGATACTGACAATGCCCAAGCCCTGAAAATAGCCCTGTCTGATACATTTATTGGTGGTAAAGTTTTCACTACACTGGATCCTTCCTTTTGGAACAGTGTTATTTTAGGGGGTCCAGTATGTGCAAGCATGGGACACGATGACTATTATACCATGACCCCCCCAAAACGTGCACGCTGATTGGCCAGCGTGCCCATTGTAAATCGAGTTATACTAATGGAAAAAAGTCCGGTCCCCCGGACTTTTTTCCCTTAGTATAACTCGTTTTTTTAAAACACTGTCTCGCTATGTTAAATGGGTTTAACATAGCGAGACAGCTTTAAAATAAGCAACGGAGATCTCCGCTGCTTTTTAAAGCTGTCTCACCATGTTAAACCCATTTAACATAGCGAGACAGTGTTTAAAAAGCAACGGAGAAGCAAGATCTCCGTTGCTTTTTAGTTTCGCTATGTTAAATGAGTTTAACATAGCGAGACAGTTTTAAAATAAGCAACGGGTTGCTTTTTTTTTACTGTCTCGCTATGTTAAACTCATTTAACATAGCGAAACACTAAAAAAAAGCAACGGAGATCTTGCGTTCTCCATTGCTTTTGCCTACAGCTCTGGTGTACTGCGCAGGCGCGCAGTACATCAGAACTGACGCGGATGCCAGACATCTGCGGAAGGGCAGTAAACAGGCATTATACTATGCCATTATTTAAGAAAAGTAATAGTTTCTTTTCTTAAATAATGTCATGGTATAATAGCAATAACCCACTTCTGGGTGTGGGTAATGCTAAATTTACCCATGGTTGGCTTTGTTTGGTCCCTCGGGCTTCGCCCTCGGGACCAAACCACGCCAACCGTGGGTAAATTTAGCATTACCCACACCCAGGCGTGGGTTATTGCTATAATATTCCATCTTGCTTCACCAAGGATGTCCTGCACCTCTCATTCCTTGGCTTCCTTTTACTGACTAAAATACTTGCTAATCCATTACCTTTTTTATGCAAAGTCTGGTTAATGGACATCCCAGTACAGTGGATATCAGTGTTGCCATCTCCAACCCTATACTAAACTATATCAAAGAGGCTCTTTGGCTAGTCTCAGAACCATAATTCTTAACAACAAATCATTTAATCATAAGACTCTCCTGACAGTTGAACACATATATATTTATGTAGTTACTGAGATAGCACTTTCTCCATATTTGGGTTTTTGGCCTAGCACACATTCATGCCTGATGACAACTGTAGTGGTGTTTCCATGTGTATTGAGGACCACATCACCTCTAGAGGCATTGTCAGAAACACACAATTTGAACTCATTGAACCCCAACTTCCACAATCAATTTATAGCCTGCTATATGACATCCTCTGTGTCCCCTTATGATCACTTAAGATTTCTAAATATACTTGAGGAAATTCCTATTACCAAAAATACTTTGTAAAGTAATGTAGAAGACAGTGTGCACATTGGCAGGATTGAACAGTGTTTATGGCAACTGATGACAGAGCAGCCAAGTAATGGCACACTGGAATAGCTGAGGGGGAGGGGAGCTTGATTCATTATCCTGCTTAGGACACCATTTGATCATGATCCCGCTCTGTACCTGCCTATTCCTACTAGAGCCACATAAAATGGAAAATTTATCAACAAACTATCTTGATGGTCCACCAACTTCAATAAACTCTATAACAAGAGCAAACATTCTTAAATCATACAACAAATCTTAAATTCCTCATATTAAAGATTCAATCAAGAATATCAATAAGGTTCTAAAACCTATAATTAGGGCTAATAAGGCAAATCATGAACTTAAATTAGCTTCTAAAGCCAATGATTATTATATGTCTCTCTTTAATTACATTAATAAACTGCAAAATAATACCCATCAGTGTTCTGAACTGATCCAAAATTTCATCACTTAGTCATACCCAGTAGAAATAGCAAATATACTAGTATACACATCTAGTCTAAGCTTTATCCCTGAAACAACTGTCTTAATTCCATAAATTCCCAGGTTCCTTATACCTCTTAACATCCCAAAGGAACATTTACAGCAGATATCCTCCATAACCAAAAATTATACTTCCATAGAGCCTGATAATTTACCTGGATGTCTAATAAACAACAACAAATATGCCCTGTGGAACCCCTCCTTAAATTGCTTGAACATAGCTATAAGATTTGCCCAAAGTATAATGAACTGCAGTGGTGATGCCCTACACAAAAGTGTCCCTACCATGGACCAGGGAAACTATTGAACCATAGCATCACTAGTCAGATTTGTAAAGCCATGGAAGCTTATCATATCTGACCTCATAAACTATGATATCAAAAGCCTTATCAAGCTAGATCCACATCAGTTTTGCTTTGTCAAATGGAGATGCTGCCTACTCAATTTAGTTAACGTCTTTGAAAAGGTCAGACAAGCTGAAGACAGTAGTCATTTTATTCAGACAGCTTATGTGGATCTAGCTAAAGCATTTGATTCTATACCCTCTGCTGTTACTGTAAATAATCTAAGTGCCTTAAAAGATGATCCATATGTGGTGATATGGATAATCAACAGGCTGAAAGAACCAACATAGTTAAAGTGGCAGGGACCTCCTTGGAAAGTATGAAGATAACTGGTGATGCTGCCCCAAGGGTCAGTACCAGGACATGTCCTTTTCGGCATCTATTCCTCCAACCTCCAGACTAGGAATCAGGACATTTGATTAACCAAGTTTGCAGATGACTGCAAAATGGGTATTATTGTCAAATCTGCCTCTGATATCCATTCACAATATCCAGACAGCCATTGGCTTAGGTATCTAGTTGGCTTAGTATCTAGTCAATGTTTCCCATCGGACTACTTCAACTGCACGTATAAAAAATGGACTTCTTCAGGTTAGTTCTCTTCCTTTCAAGCTACCTTAAAATTCTTCCTACTTCATGGAATTTATGACTTGCTGTTCTTTCAGAGGGTGCTGAAATACGCCAGGAAAATGCAAGAGGGCGTCTAACCCTTTTTAGCTGTACAAGAAAGGTCTCCCAGAAAAGAATATAATAATAATAATAGTAACTTTGGAATGTGTATCAGAACAAGGTTTACTTAAGTTGATATCAGAATCCACTAGAATGGACCATAGAACAGATGACTACTGAGTCCTTGACCTCAGGTTTACCAGTGTCCCTAAAAAAGTCTCTGTCTCTATCTTCCCTCCACCTTAAGCCATCACTATTCTACCACTTTTCTAACCTTAATTCATTTCAATATCCAATCAATACAACACCTCAGACCCAAATAAGAAAAAAAAATTCCAAAACCTTCAAAATCAGTTATTAAACATTGATGGGAACCCCATTCTCTTCTGCAAAGATGCCAGCATAGCTGCTAACACCCTAACCACCCTTCTTTTACTTCAAATTGAACTTTTCTCATTAGTAACCTACCTTCTTAAAATCACCCAAAACAACTGGGTGATAAGTGAACTAAACAACTTTTAAAACTTAAAAAAAAACTTTTAAAACAAAGATGAAGCCTGGTTGTAAAAAAACAACTCTGACAAAAACAGAAAAAAAGATTTGCACTGCTCCAAAGTCTACCAAAATAGCCATTAGAAAATATAAAGCTTAGTCTCAGCAAACTTCTTTTTTATGATCACACTAAAAATAATAGGAAACTGGTCAATCAGCTTACTGGCAGAACTGAAAATATTAACATACTTACATCCAATATACTTCAGTCATCCAATGGCCCAATTTCAACAGATGACCTCCACAAAGAGTTCATCCAAATGCCTTAACTGTTCTCATCTTCACTAAATATGCTCTTGT
The DNA here is from genome assembly GCF_019279795.1 of Protopterus annectens. NCBI lineage: Eukaryota > Metazoa > Chordata > Ceratodontiformes > Protopteridae > Protopterus > Protopterus annectens. The sequence continues at coordinate 392,404,305 of NC_056738.1, read as the reverse complement.
CAGAATACATACTGTATCACCATTTTATATCAAGAAAATCATATTTAATAAAATACCTTTCTGATGCTCCCTTGGAGGAGGCAATTTGCTCCATTGAATAAACAAAACCACACTAGGCCAAGCAACTTTAGTAAAATAATTATATTAAAAAAGGTAAGTGCTTTCACAGATATTCTGCTTCTTCAGACCATATCAATGGTCTGAAGAATCAATACTGTTTTTTTTTGCCTGAATTTACTCCAATGGTTCATTATAGCTTGTAGAGACTACATCTTTACCCCCTCAAGTCATATCTACAGTCTGTCTTTTGCCACAATTCCTTTCAAGATATCTGAGAAATACCAGACCTATATCATTGTGATGAAAAAAAATATATAGGATTTGAAATGTAAAACATCGAACCTCATAAAATTGAAAAAAAAAACATACACTCCCCCGGAAGAATACAGCTTTTATGCAGGGGAGCAACCTCCTGTATCCCACCCCCTTATAATGTAATATAACAACTCTGAAATCACACAACACTAAGGAAATGACAAACTACCAATCCCCACAAATACAGGTACTTGGCATGATATAAAAGCCAGTCTGATGCTTCCAAACATTTGACTAGAGGACATTGAATATTTTGAATGCTTGAATTAACAAATGACACCAAAAATACCTTAACAACATTACTAAAGCAAATTCCAGTTTTGATTTCAGACCGATTTCTATAACTCCTACTCTTGTGAATTTTTTTTTGCAAAGCTAACCTACTCATATCTAATAGAGTACATTAAGAACTATGTACACTGTTGGTGAAATGGCATGGTTCTAGAAAGGACCCAATATTATGGTGGTACCTCACAATTCAACCACTTTGCAACTCAACCATTTCTCAATTCAACTGAGTTTTCAGCCACCTGGGCATCCTACAATTCAACTGCCATCTCACAATTTGACCCAGAAAGGAGGCGGAAAAGTTGTTCATTGTTTCCTGTTGTTGTTGTGTTGTTTATGTAGTGCAGCTGTTTCTTTTAAGTGTTGCAAAGAAGTGAAGACACGGGGCCAAAGAAGAGTGAAAAGAAGAGGGATACTGGCAGGAACAATAAGTGGCTGAGCACTGAATAAAATAAAGGAATTGTAGGTAAAATCGAGAGAGGAGGTAAAATAGGATGAACAGCAGAATAGTATGGCATGCCTAGGTCTACCGCCTCAACATTTTGGAAAAATAGAGACAGCATCAAGGGTGCTAAGGTGTGAAAAGGAGCAACCAAGGCTTTGGACAAACACAGAGAAACAATTCACAAAAACATGGAGAAGATGCTTCTTGCTATCAGTCGAGGCAGATGAAGGGAGAGCCAATAACTCAGACCATGATCTCTGAGAAGCTAAGGTCATCTTTGAAGACCTACAAAAAAACTCCAGGAAGTAGCTCACAGTAAAAAGAGGAATTTAAAGCAAGTAGGGGACGGTTCCACAAATTAAAAAAGTGGCATCCGCAGTGTTCTGAGACAAGGAGAGGCAGCTTGTGCTGACAAAGAAGGTGCACACGAATTTGTCAAGGAATTTGAAGAATTGTTAGAGAGAGAGAGAGAGAGAGAGAGAGAGAGAAGGCTATCTGCCAGAACAGATTTTTAATTGTGATAAAACAGAGCTTTTCTGGAAGAGATTGCCAAGTAGGACTTACATAACTCAAGAAGAAGCTAGGATTCCAGGTCACAAGCCCATGAACAATAGGCTCACACTCCCCTTGGCAGTAAACACTAGTGGAGAATTCAAGCTGAAGCCTCTGCTGGTGTTATCACTCAGAAAACCCAAGATGCTTTGGAAAAAAAATTATGAAATCAAAACTAGCTGTAATGTGGAAATCGAAAAGCTTGGGTAGACCAGTCAGTTTTCAAGGATTAGATTTTTGAGGAATTTGCTCCAAATGTCAGATAGTACCTGACAGAGAGCAATTTGCCAAATGAAAGCTCTTCTCCTTCTTGTGAATGTCTCTGCCCACCAACAGGAGTTAGAGGAAATTCTTCAGACAGACTATGATTTCATCAAGGTTCAGTCCTCGCCTCCCAACACAATTTCTCTCATTCAGCCTATGGATCAACACGTCAATGTCTGCCTCAAGAAGCTCTACACAAAAGCACTCTTGTCAAGGCTCTTCAGCATGACCCATTCTTCAGATATAACACTGAAAAAATTCTGGAAGAAAGAGTTCAACATTTTTCATACCATGTCATTCATCAAAAGTGCCTGTGTTGGAGTCGCAGAAAGCCCTTCATGCAGCTTGGAGGAAGCTGGTTCCTTCCTTTTCCCAGCGCAAAATTGTGGATGAAGCAGCTTAAGATGCTGAAGTACTGTCCACAGCAGAGCACCTGGACATTGAGGAGGTGGAGGAGGCAGATGTGGAGGAACTGCTACAAGATCATGACGATGAGCTCACAATGGAGGAACTTACAGCACTTTGCAATGAGCAGTTCAAAGAAAAAGAAAGGGATATTTCTTCTGAAGATGAGAATTCCAGGGAAAAAGGACCTATGCCAACAGCTTGCATTAAAGAACTTTTATACAACTGGGAGAAGGTGCAGGCTACAGTCTTGGAGTGACAAGCCACCACAGGTGACATCAACAGGATGACAGACTTGTTTAACAACACAATCATGTACCACTTCAAGACCATCTTGAAAAAGAGGAAGAGACAAGTCACCCTGGGCAAATTTTTTTCAGCTACACCTGCCAAAAAACAGAGGGAACAGGCAGGACAGGGTAAAGAAGACCTATCTTCCAACAACTAAAGACTAAGTGGATTCTGTAAATAGTATAAATATGGTGACTCATGTTCAGTTTTTGGCATGGACACTGGTGGGGCTGGGTAGAGACAATGGGCACAAGTGTATGATGCCAACTCACCTGAATGAATGAATGAGCCGAGCAGGGGAGTCACTGAGCAAAGTCCTGGTGAGGGATTAAAAAAACAGACACACCAGTATACACTGTATAGTGTGCTGTTATTTCATTTGGTGGTGTGCATAGGAAACTGTTGTAAGATATGTTAAATTATAATTCATATCACATTAAAGTGAACTAAAAACATTAATCATAATCAGAGACAACAGATATTCATTTCATAACTGCTATCACACAATGATGTAATGAGCATGCATTTTAGCTGGACAGAAAACATGTTAGCCTGCATTCTTAGATGGATTTAACATCAAATAAATTTGTGTGTGACATGTGAGCTATAATTTTAGGACTGTGCAGTAGTCCTCCATTTCTCTTGCATCCCTCCTCCACATCCTCTCCTCTGTTTAAGAGATGTTCTGCACATCAGATCATGGTGAGCTACATTTTTTTTTTATTTTTTAGTGTATTTTTTAATTTTGTTTAGGCTGGGAATGAATTAAGCCATTTTCCATACATTTGTACAGCAAATTGTGTCTTGCAGTTCAACCGCCATTCTGGAATGGATTATGGTTGAATTGTGAGGTACACACACACACACACACACACACACACACACACACACACACACATATTTACGTATATCTGTACATTGTGTGTGTGTGTGTGTGTGTGTGTGTGTGTGTGTGTGTGTGTGTGTGTGTGTGTGCACGCGCGCGCGCACGCTCATATATGTTGCTTGTTCTGCTTAATATTTCATTTCGTATATCTAACAACTTTTGTTGTTTTCTCCAGACAGAACGTAAGATTTGGTTCACATTGATTGATGTTCTACCCCAGTTAACAAATGGACAAATTAACAAAGAAACAGACAAATACCATGAACTAACTAAAATCTATTGCCACTTAAAGATGCAATATAACGTACTTGCAGTATTAATATTCTTTCAAAGTAATTCTGCTGTTTGGTAAGTGAGAGCCATGGCTGAAAGAGGCTTTGGGTCCAGTCCACTGATGTGATTAACGATAGAAACAGATAGAAAGATAGATTGATAGGTAGATTAGATAGATGGATAGAGAGGCAGATAGATAGACAGCTAGATAGCTAAATAGATAGATAGATAGATAGATAGATAGATAGATAGATAGATAGATAGATAGATAGATAAAACATATACATAGAAAGAGACTGGTTGTTTTCCTGTCATGGTTTTGTATGGAATATCATGGCATGCCACTGACGTACACTTTGACAAGTTAATTGTCACCTTATGCATAGTTTAAATGAAGGTGTACATATTCAGAATTCTTAGAAAATGAGTTATAAGCTCCAATATATTCATTAAAGATAGTTAATCTGGACTAAAAACATAACAAAACAAAGAAATGGTTATATAATTGTGCCAAATAGAAGTCTGATGATAATGACAGTTGTTAATCAAACAGATAATTAATTAAGATGTTAAGTGCTACAACTGCAGATAACCACAATGAGCTTGGAATATCCTCCAGTTTCCTAGCAAATACCTAGGACACCTAGCACAATTTAAACTAACAAAGTACACAGGGGAGTTAAAACTGCAGAAAAAAATGAAAACCTTAATTAAAAGTGTTCAGGGCAGGAGAAACATGTTTAAATTATATTAAACACAATAAACAGAATCAGACTTTTTCTATGAACTCTTTTTTTTTTTTTGCAAAAACACCAAAAGACAGGCATTGTAGAATTAGATATGTTGTCTTGGTAAATATCGTACCATACCTTGGTACAAGAAACAGAATATGCAATATTCCTGGAAAGGCTGATTCATGTGAATTAGCACTACTTAACAATAAATGAATAACGACAGGTATAGGTGACTGAACTGCTTTATATTGAGTCAGAAACTGTGCAAACTATTCTACTACCAGGGAAAACAGTCCAGAAGAAAAAGGCAAGGAATTTCAAGCATTACTGCTGGATATTATGCTTTTGTAAGTACAGTGTTACAGCTTTTAGTCCCTCCGAGTGGAAAGTTGCAGAGTGTATAGTTAGAAGTTTAAAGCTTTCACAATGAGATTACTGAACAGTCTGTGCAGTACTGCTTAGCTCAGATTAAATGTGGAAGTATGTAGAAAATGTTAAATGCATGTGTCGCTGGAATCGTGTGACTAGGGTAAGAGTGACAATTACGCAGTCTGCTCCGGGAAGGCACAAACTGTGAAGTACAGAACAAACTGACTATTATATGTCATTAACCTGGAGGTATGGTAGTACCATTCTGTTTACCTTATTACAGCAGTGGAGAACAAACTGAAAAGCACTGTGGCTAAGACAGCAATACTGTAGTCAAACCTTTTAAGAGGTTAATGTGAAACTGCCTTCAGCATATTTCCCAAGCAAAGGCATACTGTACATTTACAGCATAATTTCTACCATTTACTAGCTTTACTAGAATAATTTCTTTCTAGAAATCGTCTTTCAGCGTTGTTTTTTTTTTTTTTTTAGCTTTTCAGTCTTAAAGTAAACACAAATGCTATATAGTATATTTATGGAAAAAAAGTGAAAATCCATACCAGATATTTTTTAAATTGGTTCTGTCTCAAATACACAGTAAATTTTGCATTTCCATGAAATTTTTACTAACACGAAATTACATTTTCTTTCCTGCATGGTAAAACCTTTTAATAGAATGAAATTTAAATTGTAAAAAAAACTGAACTATTCCTCAGTCCATAGTATATACAAAGTGAAATGAAAAAATGCTACCTGTATTAGTTGAACTGTACTACACATTTTTCCAAGTGAAAGAATGTGATACTAAGTTATAAAAAAATTCATAAAGCATGTGCTGTGCCCATCCGTAAAGTGTGAATACCCTACAAATGTTGTTGTATTTAAATATTTTATCTTCAGTAGAATTCATAGTTCATCACCATTCTAGGTAAACTGATACTGGCTTTAGGTTGTTTTCGGGTATAAGGCTGAAACCTTAATAATCTTTCCTGTACTTTCTCACTGGTTTAGTGGAAGAGTTCTCATTGAATGGAGGTACCATTCCTCTTGGTTTGCTATCATGAGGATTGTTGGGTTTTTGGATTGATGATGTCTGCATTGAAGAATGTTAGAATTGGATAAACCAAGAAGACTATAGGTAATGGCTTTCTTTGATCTTGGGATTTGTTGTGCAATCAAGTAAGAATATCTAAAAATTCGAGGTATCAGAAAGGAAGATCCTTCATTTCATGTTGGTCCCCAAATTACTTCGGAAAGATTTGTTTTCAGGATATGTATGAAGTACGCTCCCTTTTCAAAGTCTTCTTGTAAGGAAGAGTAATTTCTGCTGGTGTGAAGTTTTCTGGTGTGCTTTCTCACTAAAGGTTAATGGATGGGTTGACTACAGTGGAGTGAAACATATTTTGAAAAAAAAAAATTAGTTTTTACCCATGAGCCTCCCAGTTAATGCAGCTTTCTCCAAGGCCATGCCATCATGAAGTAAGTAATATTTCTGCAAGGGTTTTGGCCCTTAATTAAGTGAAAACCTTTGATATTTGGTAAATCTGATGTGGTAAATCGTGATTCATGCATTCCTCCTGTTGTACCTCTCTGCATGTTTGACAGGCTGCCTTTTGTGGAGGAGTATCAGTATTTCAAATTAATAGGATACTAAGTACTTCTACAGTGAGGCCTCAGAGGAGTAAGGAATGAGGGTGCACAAGGGAAGTGAAGCAGAACCTGATGGAGGAAACCCCATTATTAATTGAAAAGAAATATAGGAATATGAACTAGAGTAATAGGGCAGGGACAGGGAGCGAGATTAGATCCTTGTGATAGTGGGAGCAGCGGCAAAGAGTAAAAGCTGGATGGCTTTATCCGTATAAGGACAAATGATGTGGCCAGGAAAGACCTCTTAACAATCAGTGTGGAAACTTGTAAATTTAGAGAGGTGCTGTGGATAAATATCACATACGGTAATGTTATAAGAGTTTACCTCTATATGGCATTTGGTAAGTCTAGCATGCACCTCATAATGAGGTCCAATAAATGGGTGAAAAACTGGTGCAGAGATCAGAGATTTGGTTTCATTAGGGGCCGAGAATCAGTATATAGGGATACAAGCTGGTAATGGTATGATGCCATGTGTTTTATGTTACAGATTTAAATGCTTAACTGGCATGCATTTAAATTAATCACATAGGAAAGTCCTCAAAAGGAGCAGGCTTTGACTCCCCTCACTCAACAAAATATTCAGAATAGTGTCTGAGGTAAATAAGAATTACAAGCTAGTAAAGAGAAGAGGAACTGTAAAAGTGAAACTTACAACATAGGTAAAAATGTGGTTAAGTTCATCAAAGACTGCCTAGGTCTCAAGTCTTAGCTATAAACTTCCTAAAGTATTAGCCATAATTAAAGAACATCTTGATTTCATAGCAGTTAGAGTCTCATACTGAGAAATGGGATGTAAAACTTTAACAAGTGCTCCACAAATGGGAGAGAAAAAATAGATTAAATGAAATAGCCCTGTCTAGAAATGGAAAGGGAAAGGCAAGAGAAGAAGTATAAAGAGTAAGCAGATTTATGTATTTGTTTATTTGTGGTTTGTTTACTGGGAAAGTCCAGTGGGCAGAAATGAGCCCATTTTCAATGGAGGCCCAGGGAGAAAAGCTCCATGAACAGTTTTACAATAGGAAAATCAACAAAATTTGCAATTAATAGTTTAAAAAAAATAAGCAAAAAAAAAGTGGCATTAAAATAGTAACAAAAACATTAGTGGAATGTGCTTTAACAAAGCTTTCTTAGGAAATATAAAATAACAAGGCATTTTGGAGTACACGGCTTACAAGTACCTACGTTTCTAAGACATAATAGGGGATAGGTAAAGTAGCAAAGAACAAAGGTAGATGAAAATAGTGGAATCAAGTCTTAGGTTGGGTTTAGAGAAAAGAAAGGTGAAAGAAGTAGGGGTGAAGTAGAAGGAGTCAAGTGGGATGAGAGCAGTAGCATTCCCAGTGAGAAGAGAGATGCCCAAATGAGGCATTATTGGTTGCACTAAAGACTGGGAATGACAGAAACATTCACATATGAGCCCTAAGTAGACCTTACCTCTAGAAGAGATAATGGAACTGAAGATAACAGACATTCTCCTTAAGATGACAGAGAAAAGGAAAAAAAATTAAATTACTGACTGACTGCAGCAACATCAAGGAGAACCATTTTTTACATGTTTCGAACAGCTAGTGCCAGAACTCATTTTGTAGGAAACTATTCATCATTATTGTCATCCTCATCATCATCATCATCATCATTATTGCCATCCTCATCATCATCATCATTATTGTCATCCTCATCATCCTCATCATCATCATCATCATCATCATCATCATCACCATTATTGTCATCATCATCATCATCATCATCATCATCATCATCATCAACTCCATTATTTCTATTTTTCTACACGGGATTGAGTTGTCATGTCAACTGTCACCATCTCTTTCTATTCAATGCTGCTCTCCTGCCTTCTTTGACATTCATGCCTGACTGTCACAGGTCTTCTCTCACACAGTCCATCCACCTCTTTGCTGGACACCCTTGTTTCCTCTTCCCTTTTACCTCTCTGCCCCAGATCTTCTTCACGAAATTGGCTTCTGCCTTTCTACACATATGACAGAACCACTATAATTTGTTCTTTTTGACTTTTTCTGCATTTGGAGCTACTTTAGCTTCTGCTCTTATGTACTTGTTTGTCCCACAATGTGCATCCTACCACCCATATCAAGCACTTCATCTCCAACACCTGCAGCTTCTTCAACTGCTCTGATTTTACTACCCAGGTTTCTGTACCATACAGTAGTACTAGTGTTACCACTGTTTTGCACACCTTACTTTTCAGCTTCTTTGGCATTCTTCTGTCATATACTACACCTGACACTCTGTGCCACTTGGCTGCAGCCCCCCGATTCAAGCTTTGACATCCTCATTCCAACTTCATTTCTCCTCAACTACCCCTCCCAGATACTTGAAGCTGTTAATCTGTTCCAGTATTTTCCCTTTTATCTCAATTCTCAGTTTCTTCTGATTTCCCCCATTTGCTGCCATTGCAACTGTCTTATCAGTACTCAGTTTCATGCCATGTGCCTTCAGTTTTGAATTCCATTCCCCTATCCTTTGCTGAAGTTTTTGCTCAGAGTCTGTCTGTAATGCCAGATTGCTTGAATACAGCAACTTTGTTGACCTGCCCCCTGAAACCTGTTCCTGTTTGCTAATATTGACCATCATCAGTATGAACAGCAGTGGGCGCAGAACTGAACCCCAGTGTACATCCACTTCCACTAGTAATCCCTCTGTGAGACCAACCACTATTCACACTTGAGTCAATGGGTCCTTGTACATAGCTTGCACTAATTCTACCAATGTTTCTGGGACTTCAAACATCCACAGGACTGCTCAAATCAGCTTTCTTGGGACCTTGTCATATGCTTTCTCCTGGTCTAGGAATGCCCAGTTGGAGTGTTTCTCCATCTAGAGCTTCAACTATCTGTCTCACTGTAAACATCAGGTCAGTTGTACTGCATCCTGATCTGAATCTGAACAGCTCATCTCCAAACTTACTTTCTATTACTTTGCGTATCTGTTTATTAATCAACCTGTCCAGAATTTTCATGCAGTGCAACCGGAATTTGATACCTCTGTACTGCCCACAGATGTGAATCCCCCTTTGTTCTTCAATGCTGACCCTACTATGCTTATTCTCCAATAATCTGGGATACACCTTTGTCTCCACACTGCTATCAGTACCCTCAGGAACTATTTCTCCCCAGCATCTTGATCATATCTGCTGTGACCTCATCTGAGCCTGCTGCTTTCCCTGACTTCATCTTCCTTGGTGCTGTTCTTAGTTTTCCTATGGTGGGCTCCTCCTCTTCTCTTATTGTAGGCAGTGTCTGGGGCAGTACATCTCTCGGGTTTTCTTCATTCAGAAACTGCTGGAAGTACTCCTTCCATCTGCCTTTGATGTCCTGTGTACTGGTGAGCAGGTTGCTGTTGGCATGCCTTATGAAGGGTGTCTGACTATCTCCTTTACATTTCTTCCTTTGCGTTGCTAGAGACCTAAGTAATTCCTTGAATTGTTGGGCCAATTGGATTTATTAAAAACTGTTTGCTGCTTCAACTGTGCCATTTGTTGTGCTCGATCTCTTATTATTCAGAGCGTAACCTCTTGGTTTGGTTGGATATTTATAATATAAACAAATACAGCATAAACACAATTGATTATACCACAGTTTATCAATAATTAACCATTAAATATTAAGGCAGGAAAGGTTGATCAAGATGTCAAGATAAACTAAAGCCTAAAAGTAAATTCCAGCAGTAATTGTAGTAATGCTGACAACACTCCTCCAAGTCTGTTCACAAAGCTGATGAATATTAGCAACTCCATCACAGCAAAAAAGAGATATTGAATTAAGCAAGTTCCAAAACAAATAGAAGAATAGTGTCTTTGCACAAGCAGTACAATAAGCATTTAAATGAAAACTCCATAAAACCCAGTCAGTAACAACATGCTGTAAACACTGTAGCACAAGTTGTCCACTGAAAGGATATAACAGTTAATATCTCCTCTGTTCTCCCTCCTATCATTCCATGAATGTTTCTAGACTTAAAGATGTTAAAGACTTTTGAAAGTCAGCTATGTTCTTTCCCTACAATGAGAATGTCACTCAAGTACCATAGCACTGAAATTTTGGAAACAGAAATAGTTGTAGTCCGTGCATGTTATCTTACTGTGTGTAACAGGAATAAGATACTGTGGCACATGCAGGTAAGATGCCAAACCAAGAGTCAAGCTTGTCCTAAGACCGAACTCAAGTGCAAATATAATTCCACATTAAGTGCAACAAAATTCTGCTTGCAGGGTTGCTGCTTCACAGCAAAAGGTTTCCCAGTTTGATTCTCATCTGGAGTCTGAATGTACTCCCAGTGACTATATGGTGACTATACTGGTGCTTCAGTTTTCTACCATAGATCTGCAGTAGGTTCATTGCTGATCTCCCAAATGGCCCATATGTGTGCATGTAGTATGCGAATGAGAGAATGTGTGTGTGTGTGTGTGTGTGTGTGTGTGTGTGTGTGTGTGTGTGTGTTATACACTATTCTGGGTTCTCTGTCCAAGCAACCACTGGCTGTTAGGATAGCTTCTCACATCCCTTGAGCTCCTATAAAGGATAAAGCAGATTACTTCAAATGGATTAGTGAAATAATGAGGTCCAACAAACAGCGGCAGCAGAAATAAGTACAACAATCAGATCAAATATTTTGTCCTGTAGCTGTCTATTTCCATGGTGTACTGTTGAGACAGGGAATGTGTTTAAAAATACAGAGCACTGTATAGTGTAGCTCAACAGAGAAATTCAAGGGAGCCTGTGGTGGATGAAAGAAGGGATTCTGCAGGGCAGCCACAGCTGCGTAAATGCTGTAACATTTGTCTGGCTTAGTGTGGCACTCTGTTCTAACAGCTTTTTTCTTATTATCATTGCTTATCCCCAAACACCATACTGGTAGTGCAGATAATATACTGCATTAGTACATTTACTTCAAGCACTAAATTTCATTGCTTCTGTTACTTTTTTATACAGTAACAGAAACCAAATCAAAGCAAGGAAATGCATTTACTGTTTGTTCAATGGCAAAAAACTTTCTAGTTTAAATAAATGTAAACAGTTGTTTAGTTTCTCTTCTGAGATTTCATTCCCGGTTAAAATGTTCAGAATAACTGCTACCAAGAAATGTTAGTCCACATCAGGTCTTCTCAAAGGGCACCTCAGAATGATGTTTGCTTGTTGGTGGTCTTAGGGTTGCATTACAGTTTCTACTCTATATATTCGTATACGGCTTTTACTACAAAGATTAAACAAGCTGTCTTCTAAGGCAGAAAAGGGATTTCCTACAAATTTCTGTTTCTAAAATATCCTCCGAGATTGTCAATATCTTCATTTAAACAGTTAGAGGGTACCAGCCCTTGCATCTTATTTCAATTTGTTACTCAATACAGTTTGGGTTATCTGCTATTAATATTTCCTTTGTACCAGAATATAGCAATAACCCACGCCTGGGTGTGGGTAATGCGGGATTTACCCATGGTTGGCGTGGTTTGGTCCCGAGGGCGAAGCCGTTGCTTATTTTAAAGCTGTCTCGCTATGTTAAACCCATTTAACATAGCGAAACAGTAAAAAGCAACGGAGATCTTGCTTTCTCCGTTGCTTTTTTTTTAAACCTGTCTCGCTATGTTAAATGGGTTTAACATAGCGAGACAGCTTTAAAATGAGCAACGGACATCACTGTTGTTTATTTTAAAGCTGTCTCGCTATGTTAAACCATTTAACATAGCGAGACATGTTTAAAAAAAAGCAACAGAGAAAGCAAGATCTCCGTTGCTTTTTACACACTGTGTCACTATGTTAAAGGAGTTTAACATAGCGAGACAGCTTTAAAAAAAGCAACGGAGATCTCCGTTGCTTTTTTTAAACCTGTGTCGCTATGTTAAACTCTTTTAACATAGCGAGACAGTGTTTTAAAAAAAAGACTTATACTAATGGAAAATGTCCAGGCGACTGGACCTTTTTCCATTAGTATAAGTCGATTTACAACGTGCATGCTGGCCAATCAGTGTGCACGTTTTGGAATATTAATGGGGGGGGGGTCATGGTATAATTGTCAGTAATCTACCCCATATTCATTATGAGGTGCTTGGCATTAATCTGATCTGTAGATTACTACCCTTTGTTTTCATTGTCCTAGTCAGTTTCTGATCCAAGTTTGAATCTAGGTTTACCCACTGACATTCCCAACTGACAAACTTTGAGTCTCATTATGGATTATTTCTCCTCCATGTTTAATAATGTCTCTAGCATGGAGACAGAAATAATTTATAGTTCTCTGCATAGACACAGGACAGTGAAGAGCAGATAACCAGTACCTGAAGATGTTTATTCAGCTTGTCTATGTCTCATTTGGCACAAAAATTCAGTTGTAAACTGCAATTAACATTAACATGCCTGTGTTAACCACTGAATTCCACATTCTGCTGCCTTTCATATGTTATCTCATACTTGAAAGTTCATGGCATCTGACAATACTTTCTTAGAAAAATAACACGATCAGGTTTTAAATCTCTTTTATCAGTGGTAAGAGATAACCATTAGCACACTGACAACACACTTCTTACTGTTTTCTTTTAGTTTAAGATTTTGTAGACCATCTATTACTTGTTATGGATTAACATAATTAGAAAGCTTGGCATTCCAGCACTGATGTCACAATCCTGTTTCCTATTTTTTAGTACTAAGATTTCTGTAAGAAACCAAATTATAATGCTATTTTTTCTTTGGCATCCTACTGAGACTTTGTAAATTAAATAATGCCTGTTACATTTTTCTTTAGCTACCTTCTTAAGCACCTTTTTAAGAGACCATGACATCAACATTAACAAAGAAAATGACATAGCCAGATACAGAACAAAACTAACACAGCTGATATAGTGTCTTGGCTGTACATAAATAATTGTGTTATCTAGTTATTTATTTCTGTTGATTAATGTTCAGCCACTTGTTTTGTGTGGTCTTCATGCACTTCTGATCTATCTTTGATGCACACTGTAGTAGTGAACTGTGATTTGAAATAGCTTCTTTGATGTTTTATCAAGTTCCAGTTTGCTGAAGCTTTGACCATGTGAAAAATACCACTGAAGGTTTCAAATCAATGAAGCCTGAAGAAAGCATTTTTATTCAAGGAACAAGCATCTCTTTCTGTGCCATCACTTTTACTTATACACACACACACACACACACACACACACACACACACACACACACACACAGATAGATAGATAGATAGATAGATAGATAGATAGATAGATAGATAGATAGATAGATAGATAGATAGATAGAAGATGCCAACAGCTGATTGAAAGCACCAGTTGTTGAATGTCCAAAAGTCCAGCATAAAAGTAAAAAATCAGTTGATCCCATAGACTGGGTTTTTCCTAGTGTGAGATCATGGTACAGTGGGGATCAAATAATTTGCCCTTTCCCCAATGTATTACAATCTTGGAGTTGGTATATAATATTAGGAGAGGGTAGGGGTGTTCAATCAGTTACTGATCGACAAGTTGTGTTTAATTACTTGCCATTCAATAAGGTACATTTTTGATAAGATGGCCATGCATCCATATTCATGTAAACATACATATAGATATACATATGTTATGGCACTGAAGTGGATGAAAAACATTGGAAACATGATCCACAAAGCATCATAGAAAATTATGTAAGTTTACATCACAAGGGAATCATCCATTACCAACAGTTCAAAAGAATACCTGATATAGTGGCACATGAAAAGAAGACAAAAGTAACGTTGATCACTGAAATCCCCACACTCAGTGACTACAGTGTCCTGCATACAGAGAGACGCAAAGTCATGAAATATCAGGATTTGCAGGCAAAAATGAGATCAATGTGGAAGAAAGATACCCAGATAGTTCCAACAGTAGTAGGAGCAACGGGACTTAAAAAAAAATCTACAATCATATTTAGATATGTTACCAATACATATAACTCCATACGAATTGCAGATTGAGACATTAGTAGGTACATTGCAGGTTCTGTGAAAAGCACTTCTGGCTGATATCAAAGACTGAAACAATACTAATTTCATGAACTTTAATTGTACTTTGACTTAGGAATGGGGTCCATTCCTCTCATGGTATTAGAAACCCAAAAGATTTGGAGAAATTAAAAAAAGGAAGAAACCATATAGATATATTAATTATTATCACAAACCCACTGAGAAAAAAAAACACATAAATATACCTGCATTTTATTATTTTCATTGTATTCACAGCCTGCGTTGTCTTTTCAGGGCAGAACCTAAAAATGGTCCATAACATAAATAAATAAATACATACATACATGCATACATAAATACATAAATAAATACATAAATAAATCAACAAATCTTACAAATTTGACTTTTTATGAACATCTTTATGAAATCATAAGCAAAGCAGATACACAGGTACACATACATTAATGTAAAAGAAAACAACCCATAGTAACATTTTTTCATGTAATATGCGTGCTTTCTTTTAATGATTAAATCCATTACATAAATTGTTCATTTTCTTCCTTCCCCTAAACCTCACTCTAACTCTTAAACAATATTCTGTATTTATTGTTTCCCAAATTCCATGTACTTCTATGTAATTTGCTCTTTCCTTTTCCAAAGGCTCCCACCTCCTGTTATTTTGTCCCCAATTCAATATTCGGTACTTCAGTTACAGTTGTTTTTTATTTTGATTTCCATTTTTATAGTAATTGCTTTTTTTTTTTAGAACCTAGTAGATTAAGCTTAGTAAGGCCTTGCTGTGTCTTTGCAATTCAAAGCCTATGCTCCAGCTTGCAACAGCAACAAAAAAATAAAATAAAATAAATAGGTTCATAGGTTCATAGGTTCATACTAGGCTATCTGCCATAGGGCATTTATAAGCCTAGCCAGAGTGTGTTTGGCTTTCGCCACCCATCTTAAATTAATTTTGCTATGCCCTTTTTCGAGGTTAGTGTACTGTGCCTCTGTCTAACAGTGACACAGAAGTGATACCCGGGGTTAACCTACGATCTCCCATCCACTCATCAAGATTCCTCTTGAAGAGAGTCAATGAGGGACACTGCCTAACCTGGACTGGGATTTTATTCCAGAGTGAAGGGAGCCTCTGAGTTATGAATCTGTCCCTCCAGCATGTCCTATTTATTTCAGTGCTGAGGTTCAAGTCTCTCGAGCGCGTAGCTCGATGGGATTTGGATTTTCTGAGGTGCAGCATGTCCATTAATTCTGTGTTGGACATGGCTTTATACATCAGGCACAGATTGCCTCTGAGCAGGCGGTATGCCACTGAGTAGAGCTGGAGTTTCTTTAACCGGGTAGCATATGGCATCTGTTTGAGCCCTTTGATCCTCTTGGTGAGGTACTTTTGGGGTCTTTCCAGTTGCTGCAGATGTCTGGTAAGGTACATCCCAAAAGGGGCATTGTACTCAATTATGGGCTTGATGAGGGATGAGTAAAGAGGCACGATGACCTCCCCTGATCTAGATGTGAATCCCTTCATGATTAGGTGGGCTATATAAAATGTTTTTCTAACCACTTTGGCCACGTGGTTGTCAAATGAGAGATTGCTATCAACTTGGGTCCCCAGGTCTCTAATTACTTCTTCTGTACTTAATGGATTACCACCTATGTGGTAATTTGTGGGCACTTTGTTTTTGCCAAAGGGGATGACTATACACTTTTTGGCGATTAGGTTGAGGCCATGGCTCCGGCACCAGTTGTCTGTTTCTATGAGGCCCTTTTGGAGGATGCTTGTGTCGGCTGGAGAGTCGATTATGGCGCCCAGTTTGCAGTCATCTGTGAACTTGGTCAGCCACAGTCCTTCTGTGTTGGCCTGTACCTCTGAGAAATATATACCGAACAAGAGAGGCCCCAGGACTGAGCCTTGTGGGATGCCACTTGTAACTGGTTTGGAGTCTGACATGGCTCCAGCAATTCTAACTATGTGGGTTCTGTCCTTGAGCCAGTTTGCAACCCATCTAGTGACATAGGAGTTTATATTTAAGCTGGTGAGCTTATCTATAATGCTTGAGTGGGGTATTGTATCGAAGGCTTTTGCGAGGTCCAGGTAGGCTGTGTGGACCACTTTCCCCTCGTCAATGGCCTTGGTGACTGTTTCAAAGAAATCAACCAGGTTTAAGAGGCAGGATCTGCCCTTAACAAAGCCGAACTGGGTAGGATCCAGTGTCTGTAGGTCCCCAATATCTTTATTTATGAGGTCCATGATGATCCTTTCCATAGCTTTGCAGACCAAGCTAGTCAGGCTTATGGGGCGATAGTTTCCAGGATCTGTTGAGGCACCACCTTTGTGGAGAGGGACCACTGTTGCTGTACGCCACTCTTTGGGTACATATCCTGTAGTAAGGCTGAGATTGAACAGTAGTTTTATGTTTAGGTTTAGCTCTTCTTGGACTTCATGTAGGATGCAGCCCGGGACACCGTCTGGTCCCATTGATGCTGTGTTTTTTTGCTTTGGAGAGGGCAGCTCTTACCTGAGCATCTGAGATGTCAGGGGCGCAGCACTCTGCTGGGATAGATATTTGCCCTTTTGGTGGGGAGGGGGGGGAGAAGTTTGCGCTGAACCTGTCAGCTAGGATGTTGGCAATGCATGTGGGTTCGGTGTATTTTTTGTCATTTTGGACTAATTCTGAGCATATCTGGGAATTCCCACCCAGGTTCCTAACATAACTAAAGAAAGCCTTGTGATTATCCTTAGTGTCCTGTGCAATTTTTCTCTCGAAGCTGGTCTTAGACGATTTTATGAGTGCCCGTAGTTTTTTGCTAATACTGATCAGAGATGCCTTCCCTTTTTGGGATTTTGCTCTATCATGTAGTAGCTTCCTCCTTCTATTGTATAGTTTGTTTATGGCTGGGGTCCACCAGACAGGACGTCTGCCTTTGGATGATTGGGTCTTGGTTTTATTTGGGATTGCATGATCCATGCATTCCTGAAGGTTTTCAAAGAATGCGTTTATAAAGGATTCTGTGGTCTGGGCCGTATTTTCCACAGGCCCGGGGGCTTTGAAGGATTCCACCTCGGTTTTCAGGAGTGTGAAATTTGCTTTAGAGAAGTTTTTCACTGTGGTTTTCAGGGCAGGGGGTGGAGTCGGGGTGTGAATATCCAGTGAGATTAGTTTATGGTCTGATCTTACCAGTGAGGGATACACTTCTGGTCTGGAGCATAGAGTCCCCATGTTGGTGATGATCAGGTCCAATATGTTATCCCCTCTTGTGGGAGTGGTAACAAGTTGTTCCATAGCATCTGAGTTTATTAATTCTAGGAACCTTTGGGCTAGGGTGTTGGAGCTAGAGTAATGCTCCCAGTCTATGTTTGGGTAGTTGAAGTCGCCCAATATAATGGTGTTTGGAGAGACCTTCATATTTTCCAGTGTTCTCAGGAAGGCCGAGTGGGGTTGCTGGGTTTGGGAGGGTGGTCTGTAGCAGGCTATAAACTGGAATTCAGTTTTACCCACTGTTAGTTGCACATGGATAGTTTCTGATGCTTCGTGCTGTGCCACCAACCTGGAGCTGTGGTTATCTTTGATGAATATTGATACTCCCCCTCCTTTTGTGGTTCGGTCCAAGTTTTGGGGCCAAAAAGCATGGTATGAGGTATAACCTGGTAGTGCTGGGGTGCTCTCGGGAGCCTTGAACCAGGTTTCTATTACTGCACAGATATCGATGTTCTCCATGCTAAGGAGAGTTTTGAGTGTGTGCCTCTTGAGGTTTAGACTTCTGGCGTTGAGTAGCATTACTCTTAGTTTCTTATCCCTTGTGATACCTATCGAGGTGGGTTTGTCTTTTGAGCCTTGCCTAAAAAAGGCACTATGGGGATAGCAAGAGCCTTTGCCAATATCCGAAAGCCCAGGGGTGACAGGTGCAAGCCATCCCTAGTGAAGCATCGTGGCTTGTCGAGCATGTCATCCCAGGCTGACAGGCATTGGATCCCCTTTGAATGACACCAATACTTAAGCCAATTGCTGAAATTAATCATTTTGTCTGCATATTGTGGCATAATTCTTGGTGAGGGTAAGATGCTACTCAAGGTCAGGGTCATACCAGCCTGGGCTACATGCTCAGAGAGCTCCTCTATATCTCTTTTCATGTAGTCCAGGGAGGTACGTCTCAGGTCATTCACACCAGCATGGACATAATAAACAAATGCATAAATAAATACATAAACACATATATAAAATAATAATTTCCTTAGTTACAGCAATTTTCTCCCCCAACATTTCTGGCAAAAAACACTTGGTAGGGAATTTAAAAAAAAAATCTGCCACCTCATTACATTCCTGAAAAACACATGGATAAAAAATTGAACACTCCTGTGTACGTATTGGGTTTAAATACTTAGCTATCTGACCAGGTCGATTAATCTGAGTGTGTGCACTGTTTGCAGTAATTGCTCTAACCACAATAGCAGTACTCATATGGAGTACCAACTCCTGCTGTTTGAAACACTTTCATGAACACGTTAGAATACATTTGCAATGCAGTTTGTCCCAGTTTGCTTAGCTTTTGTCAGCTAATTGGTTTTTGACTGTTATTCCAAAGTTACATTGTACATTAGAATTTTGTTTTTATTTACATTTTCCCACATATTCTAAAGCTTTGTTTGTGATATCTGGTACTTGATAGAGGTTAACTTAATTTATCTGAACTGCTTTGTTCATTTTATCACTTTTTCAGATTAACTGTGTATGTTATGCCTGTCTGCTTCTCAGCTCTTGACACCTGTACTGCCTGCTTCATTACATTTTTTTTTCTCTCCCTTGCATGTTCTAGCTTGTGTTCCTGCCTATCCTCCTTCTCCTCCTGAACGCACCCTAACGGAAGTCCATGCTGAGAACCCATATACAAGGGACATTAAATCAACCTAAAATCCCATCTGCTCCCTACCAGGACATTTCAGAGAAAGTTATGCTTACTGCTTTATCCATCTTGTAATTTGTAAAGGTAGTACATACTTTTTAGTAGGTTGCAGTGCGCTCCCTTGCCAGGCCAGCCAGCAGCCAACTCTTCCCCTTTCATTATCTATTTAAATTGTCCCTACTCTCCCTCCCATATTTTATTTTACCCTTCGCTGAGTCTGATAATCCCCTTCCATCCCCTAACTGATACTCCCCGTAGGTGTCTCTGTTACACTCATCCAAACTGCCCACTAGGTGGCGCTCCTTTACCTTCTTGCTGTCTCTACTACTTTTTCCCACTTGGTACCTTATTTTCATTCTTCAGTGTTTCCTAGATATCTCTCCCACTGCTCTCTCCCTCTATATTCTCCCAGGACTACCTATCCCCTTCCTCCACTCCACATATTCCCATCTCCTCTAAGCTCAAAGCCTCTAACCCTTCTATACTGTCATTTTAGTGCATATCTTCATTCAACTCCATTTCACTGTCAGTCTTTGAACTTAAAATATATCTCTGCAAACTTAACTTCTGACTCTCGCACTCTACTGATTGTTTTTCCTCACATTTCTCCTTCCTTTGGCTCTTCCCACTCCATTCGCCCTGTGGGCTCACTCCGCTCCCCTACCCTGCCCCCATTTCCCACCCGCCCCCAGCACCTCTACCTTTATACCTCTCATAAGCCCTCCCACATATACCAATTAACTAATCAGAGTCCTTCCCTCATTATCCCTCCCACTCTTACTCCCCCACCCCACTATACCTCACTTTACCAATTAACCTATCATAGTTCTTCTACTTACTACCCCTCCCACTCTTTCTCATCCCACTCCATTATATTTCTCTTCTCATCACATATATTCCCTTTCTCTCCCCTGCAAATACTTCCAACCCCATCCTTTTCCTAAGCCCCCCACCCATTTTGCCTGCACAACTCCACTACATCTATCTCTTCAACTTCCCCTTGCTGAACATGCCATCCAAAATCCTTCATACTATGTCCCAGCCTCAGTTCTTGTACTACTCATTCCTCTATATTATGCTACTTCCTACTCTCACAAAATACCCTTCTCCCTACCTCCTACACAAACCAACCCTTGTACTCACCTACAACCATCTCTATCTACCCACTACAACAACATATCTTCCGCTCTTATTCCTCCCAAAACACTGTACCTTTTCCATTCCAAAAACTTCACCGCACCAAAAACATTCACTCTTAAACTCCTCCCACCCCCTAACAGCTTCTTACTTCATAAACCCAAAAGACTAAGAGTTACTTCCAATAATGACCTAGTCTTATCTGGCGATATTCATCCCAACCCTGGCCCCTGCCTCACTACTAACAACCCCCCCAACCCCTTTTTCTCCCACTGGAAACAATCATAGTCCCCCTCCCACTTCTTCTACCGCTTCCTCTCCTAACCCCCTTAAGTTCTTCACTATCAATGCTCAGAGCCTAAATAACAAAATACACCAACTACAAGCTTGGATTTGCCACAACCAACCTGACATCTTAGCCATCTCTGAAACCTGGCTAAAACCCCACATCGCCGACTCTGAAATCTTACCTCCTGGTTTCCAAATCCTCAGAAGTGACTGATTAAATAAAAAAGGTGGAGGCTCTGCAATAATCTTCTCTAACCTCCTCTCCCTGATCCCTTTACAAATCCCAACTCCACAATTCAAAAATGCTGAACTTACAGCCAGTCTCCTACGACTAAATAAACATAAGAACATCTGCATTATCTCCCTTTACATATCCCCAGGTGACAACATCACTACCCTCGAAAATATTCTTTACTGGGCCTCAACAGAAATCAAATTCGAAACCTACATTCTAGGTGACGTTAACATTGATTGGAATAAAATCAACTCTCCTTCCCCCTCCCATTCATTAACCTCTACAACTTCACCCAAGTAATCCACTCAACCACCCGGCCTAACAAAAACAATCTCCCAGGATCCATCATTGACTGGATCCTAGTCTCTCATCCAAACAAAATAATTCTTTCTGGCACTATCCCTGACACCTTCAGTGACCATCTCCCCACTTTCATACACCGCTCAGCTAACTCCACCCAATATCTACACCATTACATCCACACTCGTAATCTCAGCAACTTCAACCCCACAATCTTCTCAAACATTTTTAAACATACTAACTGGCAGATCCTAAATACTCTTCCCCTAGACAACGCTGTAGAACAATTTAACTCTATCTTCCTAAATACTCTTAACTCTCTAGCCCCACCAAGAAACAAATGAGTCAAAGCTAATTCTGCCCCTTGGATATCCAAAGAAACAAAACAAATCATGCATCAAAGGGACAAATCCTGGAAGCTATACCAGAAAAATAAAATGCCTTCATCCCTGCTCCAATACACCCAACTCTGCAACCAAGCAAAAAAAAACTAATCACCCTGGACAAAAAAAACTACTACAATAAACTTCAGTCCAACCATAATAAGAACCCAAAACAGTTATGGAAATCAGTTAATTCCCTTCTCCATCCAGGATCCAGGAATAACCCCTGCCCAGACCCTAGTATAACTGACACAGATCTAAGCTCTGTCTTCAACAAATTCTTTACTGAATCTATAGCTAATCTAACTAAATCCTTCCCTAACAATAATACATCCAACTCTCTTTCCTTTACACCTAACAACCCCTTTAACTGTCCTCTCAATTTCCAGCTGAAACCTGTTTCAACCACATTTATAAAAAGGCTCTTATCCAAACTAAAGCCATGCTCTAATGCCCCTGACAACATCCCCTCCTCCTTCCTTAAATGTGCTGCTGAAGGTATTGCTCTCCCTATCAGCATCTTAATTAACATATCTTTAAAAGAGTCATACGTTCCTATTCTTTGGCGATCAGCCTACATTCTACCACTTCATAAAGGAGGCAAAAATACTAATATCTCCAACTTCCGCCCAATTGCCCTACTCTCACCTTTATCACAAATCCTAGAAAAATGTGTCCACCACCAACTCATGCCTTTTTTAACCCAGAACCACCTCCTAACACCCACCCAACACGGCTTCCGCCCTGGACACAGCACCATTACTGCCTTATTATCCTTCTTAGAAACAGTTAATCAAGCCAGGGAATCTGGATTACTAGTTTCCACTGTACTGCTAGATCTTTCTAAAGCCTTTGACACCATCTCTCACAAACACCTTCTCTTTCATCTATCAAACCTTCATCTCTCCCCTGATACTCTATCATGGTTCTCCAGCTACTTATCAGACAGATCTCAAGCTGTCAGATGGAAAAACCCTACCTCCTCCTTCTTACCTACACCCACTGGCATTCCCCAGGGGTCCATCCTTGGACCCATGCTTTTCAACATCTTCATAAATAACCTACACGCTGCCATCCCAGACACAACAGTTATCCAATACGCTGATGACTCTACCTTAGTCTGTGCCGCCTCTAACCTTCCTGAACTACTGACAAAAACCCAAATAGCTTTTTCCACTGCTGAGAACTGGATGCACCAAAATCATCTCTCTCTCAACTCTAATAAATTAAAATTCTTCTTTTCCTTCCCTCCAGGGCTTTCACTTTCAACAAAAATGCTTTCAAAATCATAAGCCAAACCAACTCTACCATAGAGGTGGTCCCATCTGCAAAACTCCTTGGCGTCACCATAGACGAGCACCTTAAATTTGATAACCACATACAACAAAACATAAAAAAAAAACACCAAAAGCTAGGTATGCTCTATAGGAACAACTGCTTTCTCTCCAACTCCTCTAGGCATACCTTAGCAATTACCTATCTTCTACCATCTCTTCTATATGGAGCCCCACTCCTTACTAACCTGTCTTCTTCCATCTCCTCTAAACTCGAAATCTGCTATAATAAAATCTCTAAATTTGCAACCAAATCTAAAACCTCTACTCACCATTGCCTTTCCCTACAAACTCTGAACTGGCTAGAACTCCCTAACTACCTAGACTATCTCCAACTAACCACTGCTCACAAATTAATATTCTACCCTGATAAATGCCCAGCCCTAACAAACATCCTTCCTCCGTATATCCCAAACAGATCTCTAAGATCTGAGCACCAAAATTTAATCGCCATCCACAAACCCAATCACCCTGCTGGCCAACTCCTTCTCTCCTACTCTCTTGACAGGAAATGGAACTCTCTCCCTCCTTCACTTAGAACAACATCTAACTCTGAATCCTTCAAAACCCAACTTTTCTCTTACCTGTCCTCTAAACATAAGTGTTCCTGCTTTCATCCCACTTAAATTTAATTAACTACCCTTATGAACCCTCTATATCCTTTCACTTCACACTACCCAAAACTATTATTTTTCCATTGCTACTAAATCAAACTTAAGCTACTTCTCAGTTTAAGTAATTCTCTCTCTCTACTCCTTGTATGTAAATATTGTAAATATCAGGTAACCTCAGATCTCTTCATTACAGACAGTTGAAACTTGCTGCTCTGAAGGGAAACTACTGAAAATCTATTTTATCTACCTTCCTTAATGATGTTTTTGAGGTATACTGTGTGCATTTGCTTTTTACTAACTGTACGAATGTAATTACACATGTATTTTTTTTACCTTCAAAACTATGTGACTTAGATTGTATTCGCATTGCTTTTGGAGCTTTTCTCCCCGGGCCTCCACTGAAAATGGGCACGTTCTGGCCCAGTGGACATCCCCACTAATCAAACTGGAAATAAATAAATAAAAATAAATAACTCCTTTAGCTAGCTTTACACATCATTTTGATGTATATTAGAATTTAACAGCCTGGACTGGACCGTATAATTTGAGATCAGTGGTCTACAAGAAAGAATAAAATATGCCCCCCAATGTCTTATACTGTATACGATTCTTCTAGAGTCTGACTAAATGAACAGGTAGAGACAAATTCAAAAGCCATATTAAGATGCAATTTAAGCCCCCCTAAAAAGCCAGAGGTGTCTACAGTTAGACTCAGATAGCATATCATGGCTTATCATGTGCAGTCCATTGAAGAAAAGATCCAAAGATAACTATGGATAGAGAATATGGATAGCCACACATTTATCCAACTTAATAAGTGCTGTAACATTTAAAAGTATTTTCAGGAAATGATTGATGACTCAGTTGCGAGTTTTACTCATCAAAATGAGTTGTACAGGGTGACCAGACCACATGACCACATACAGTTTTATTTGCAAAGGTGTTCATTTTTAAAAGAAGCAATACTGTGTATTACATTTCTCTTTTTAGAAGAAGAAAAATAATCATATGACAATTAATACTTTTGTGATGTAGACTTTCAAGAAAACATTAATGAATACTGTCTCTACTGCATTAATGTTTCTACTATCTAATATCTAGATTTGAAATACATCTCTGCATTTTTTTACCTTGTTTTAAGATTAGAACACTCCCTTTTTTCATTATCATGAAGTATTAAAGACATTAAACTGAATTTTGATAAGCTTTCACTGCATCTGGATATATTCATCAAGAGTCTTCCATATCACAAACATACTAGTGATAGGGAAAAATATACTCAAGGTACTGGTACCTGGAAACTCTGAAAATGGACCTAGGATCTTTTCTGATGACACTGACTTTCATAATAGCTGAGGCAGATGCTGGCTTTCTGCTTCATCTCTTGACATGTTACAGTATGTCTGTCTTGATATATTAATGAGAGCATCGTTAACACAAAGCTCTTTCTCCTTTACTACCAGTGACTATGGGCATGCCTTAAGGGTCTATTCTCAGCCTCCTCCTTTTTAACCTTTTTAAAAATAAACTCCATAATGCTACAACTCTAGCCACTCTTATACAGTATATAGACAATTCCACTGTCTTATGTTCTGCCCCAACTCTACCTAAACTACAGAACTTAACCCAAACATCCTCCAATGCTAGTGAATCATGGTTGGCAGATGCCCAATTGATTTTGAATCCAAATAAAACTAAACTTATGCTCTTCCACTCACTAAATTCAAAACCCAATCCACTTACTTCAACATCACATCCAGTACCAGTACCATCCACTCAACTTCATGGTGTTGTTAATGATCAAAATCTGAAGTTCGACTTACAAATTGCCCAGACTGTAAAAAAAGTACACAAGAAAACAGGTACCTTATACAGATGCAAAAACTACCTAACAACAAACTCCAGAATAACCACAGCCAGAACTAATCTTTGTCAACTTTACTATACACCTCGCCCATCTTTATCAACCTCTCCAAATCAGACCTAACCAAGCTAGATGCCTGCTATAAGAGGATAGCTAAATTTGCCACTAGTTGTCCTCCTAGATCCCATCATTGTAAGGCCCTAAGGCAACTATCTTGGTTAGAACTACCCCACCAACTCATCCTCACACAACTCTCTACCGCCCACCAAATTTACTATAAACCCGATAAAACACCAGCTCTACAAGGCCTCCTCAATCCCCATATAAGTACCCGTCCACTAAGATCCACTAATAAAGCTCTAATTGAAGTAACCAGGCGAAAAAATAGCTCAGGTGACTCTCTATACTCCTACTACATTGCTAACCTGTGGAATGCCTTACCACTTGAAATTAGAACTATAACTAGCTTAAAAAAACTTCAAGCATCACATTAAAGCCCACCTCACCAACTCCTGGACTTGTACATGTACTGGGCATGGGTAGCCCAAACCATGGAACTAGCTGATTTTAACATTTTAATTGCATATGTAATGAGCATTGAATTTAAGTCATATGACTACCTTATGTTATTTTTTTCTTTCTCACGGTTAATATCTATCAGATTTTAAGTCTTCACTTTGCTATGCTACCTGTATATAAGACTAAGTATCGTAATTGCACTCTCATTGTATACAATTTAACTACCTGCTACTACTGTAAGAACTGTCTTCTAGAAGCATTCTTATATAAGATTATTGGTCTCGTCTCCCACTTGACCAATTGATTCTATTTTAGTCTTTTTATCGTTATGAATGTCTGTTACTATTTTTTTCTTTATAGTATTATACAATTTTCTTTCTACTAACATAATAGTCTACTAACAATGGAGCTTTTCTCCCCGGGCCTCCGCTGAAAAAGGGTTTTATGTCCGGTCGGACTCTCCCGGTAAACAAATGTAAAATAAATAAATAAATCATACAGAAAATTGTGTTGTTCTTCACAGTCTCTGTGACTCTTTACTGTTTTGAGCAGATCTTCTGTTTCTGTTCAGCACTTTGGCATTTGAAGTTTTCATAGCAAATTATCTTGGATGATCACATCCTTTAAACTGAGTACCTCACGCTGCTTCCAAGAGAATTTTGCTGAAGTTTTACCCTGTCCCTTTCTTCAAATCAGAACGTGTAGATGTTTATCTGTTGCAGTAGACTCTTTGTAATGACTTTCTTTAAGAATCTCTTTAACATAATTTTGATTTTCCGAAGTACGTAATTATGTAGCTGTAGGAATTCTATATTTTGCCCAGCACCTATTAACGTTTGACTAGAAGACAGCCCAGTGCATTATAGTGAACTCTCTCTATACTCCAGCAGTGCCATGTGACTTTCATTATGACCGTCCTGGGAACTTACCATGTGTTTTATTATACCAATTGTTCTCATAACTTGACTATTAATCAAAGGTAATGTTTTTGAAGGAATTTGCTAAAAGTTCTGTTTTTCTGAGGAGGTCTGAAACTTGCTGCTTGCATATTGCATACTGCATACTGTTATCTATTACAACAAACTGGAATATCGTGGTTAGCAGATTTAGATTTTAGTCCTTGACTGACACTGTCTGTTGACTTCATAACTTCTGGAAACATTGACTATTAGTCAGTACATATCAGACAGATGGTCAGTTCATATTCCAAGAAATCTGTGCCAACTTTGTACCATATCCTTCCTGGATCTGATTAAGTCTTCACTAATTCTTCTTAGATATCATGATAATCACCACAGCCACACACACACACACACACACACACACACACACACACACACACACACACACACACACACACAGACAATTCTGAAGTAGTTGTATTTGCATCCTTCAGCAAATCATCACATCATGCACTCTTTCTTTAGACTTGATTATTTCCCAGTGTGACACAGAGATACTGTTCTTAGCTCATTTGAGGCTATCCCTTTATCTGCTCTGAACAGTAACTTGCTATACAGTTTTGCTCTTCTTATGAGGCACCCATGTTCCCTTATGGACAGAGGTAGCTTATAATTGCCTGGTCCTCAGTGTTCTATTTGGATACAGGATGTCATTATTCTTTCAGGAAAACTTGGCTAGGCTTAGTAACAATCTGTGAATCTATGAACTTATAAGATGAATTACTTTCTATCTGGGTGGCCTTTTTCTGTTTACTACCAGCTTATCTTAGCAATTTCTTCAAGCATTTACTTCTCTGGCTCTTGCTCAGTGTATTTTTAACTGTTTATTTTGACATGGGTAGTTCCACTGTGATCCAGTTAATTTCCAGTCCCTCTACAAATAGATCCTTTTTTGTTGTTGTTTAGTATGGATGACTCAACACATTTGCTATGTGCATCTCATGTTCCCTTGAGTTATACTTCTGTAAGTGTCAACATGGTCTGTACAGTCCTGGTGGTGTCTTGTGCAATGACTCCTTGAGTATACTTTACAGTCGGTTGTGATCACTTTCTGCTTCTACCTCTATAACATATGCATTTTCAAACATCTGAGAAACATACATTATTGTTAGGAACTCTTTTTCTACCTGACATTATCTTTTCTGGCAGTCAGCAAGTGTTCCTGGACTGTATACATCTGGATTCTCATCTTGTGAAGTTACATCGCCATTTCCATTTTAACTAGAATCAATGTGTACAGTGACGACTTTATTCATATCAAAACATTATGTATTGATGCTCTAGTAACAAACTGTTTCATCTTATCTCCACTCTACTAACTTGCAACTGGTTTCCTACTGATTTCATTAATGCCTCAGTTATTGCTAACAAAGTCAGACTAAACTTCAAAGGATACTGCACTATGTTTAGAAATTTCTTAAGTGCCTATTATCTTCTTGTAGACATATTTGGACCATGTCTGACTCATCATCAAGTTTCTGTCTGGCTGTCATTAGAGTATAAACAATGTATCCTAGTTACATAATACTTGCTTTTATTCAGTCTGAGGCTATATTATTGCAATCTGTTTAGTAACTATCATGGTCTTTTACTGATTCTGCAGGGAGCACAATGTGGCTCAGATATAATTATCAATCAAAAAAAAATAACTCTGTTAAATTTCAAGCATTAAGTAATTAAGAAATCTGCTCTTATAAATGACAGTGCCTGTGAAGAGAAGAGACATATGTTTTTCAAGTGTAGTTACAGAATTCTCAGACAGTAGTAGTGAGCATGCTGCATGCACTCAAATGTACTCATGCACGTGCACAGTGTCATGACACAATTGTACTCATGCACATGCACAATGTCATGACATACTAAGTGGCTGTCAGCAATGCCTCTATGAAGTTTCATTCAATGAAATAGGGAGCAAATCTGTGTATGGGAAAGGCAGATGGGGCGGGAAGAGAGAGACAGAGCAAGGAGAGTAACATACAAAAGGACACAATGAAGGACAATGTGGGAGCTTGGGGGAAAGGTATTTTTTTTGGAAAGGTGCATTTTCTCTTTTTTTTCTGTCAAGAAGTGTAGATCAGGAAGGCTGTAAGGAGAAGTTAGGGGATAGAAAGAGGGCAGAGATATAGAAGCAGGGTACAGAAAACCATAAATAAAAAAATAAAATAAAGACCAACAGAGGAGGTACTGATACAAATAGCAAATGTGGGGTGTTATGAATATATGAACATACTCCTGAACGTGCTGCCTGGGCTTAACCGAGGAATAAGTCAGTCACCACGAGTGCATCTCTGTTAATCGCTACCTCAGATGGCACACATGACAATGCCAGACAGCAGTGCAACTCTACAAACTGCATGATGACCCTCTCCAGGCAGACAGTGCAGGTGCAATGTCACCATCTGCAAACTTCCCCATCACCTCTTCCAGCTCTGTCTGGGTAATGAACTGTGACCTACTGGTAATATCACTCAAGGAAACTATGATACAACCCTCCAGTGATCTACCACCAGTGACCACTGAGGACACCCCCAGGTTACCACCACTGCAGGATCTCTGTCACCCAGAGGAAAAGCAGGTATGGAGGCAGGTGGTGAGCCAGCAGAAGATGGATGTGCACAATGGTGGAGTGGAGTTCACTGGTGCATCACAGACATCGCTGCAGATGATACTGTTGGAAAGAGTAACATAAGTTTAGAGAAGTAAAACAATAAACATCAAATAAAAATATAACAGGATAGTGACAAAAAAGCGATTTAAAAAAATGACTAGTCTGTCTGCATCTGACAATCAGTCTTACAGGTATCTGCAGGTGGACTAAATACCTGCTGGCTATGCTACTACAGCAGGGCTCATAATGCTGATTAGGTTTAGAATGTCAACCATCTCTGAAGGAAGTTGTACATAACAGGATGCAGCAGCAACATACGCTTGGCTTAGGGAGGTGTGTAACAATGGCAGGATGGTGAAGTTGGCTGTATGGCATGTGTAGGTGTGTCCATGTAAGTATGCTGTACAGAAATGGAACTGAGACAAACCAAGTGGAGTTTGACCAGATATGTATGTATGCAGATAGACATGCATTTGTTGCTGCTGAGGCGTACTAAGGATATATAACTAACCACCATAATGTAAGCTGATAGGTACCACAGGACTGACCTGCAGTCATGCATGAATGTCAGTGGTATGCCATTTGTAAGCCGCAGGTACTCTGTACACGAAGTACAGAAATATTTTACTCTGCTTTAAGCACTACCTAGGTGCCCTGCCATACTCAATTCCTTCAGAAGTCATATCCATGTAGTAGGACAAAATCCAGTGCATATTTATAGCACTCTCAAGTCTATGCATGTTGCTGCTGTCAACGTATAGCACACAACTTGGATCATCTTGGTAAAGCAACCAACTGAGGTTACGACATATATTAGCATGAATATAAAGAGAGTGTCAGGATGCTGTGTAAACTATGGAGTATTAGGACAGTAACATTAGTAAAGCACCTATAAATTCTTCCATTTCTGCATATAAGTAGCTCTACAGGCCATAACATTGCAGTTTTTGTTTGGTGAGCTGGTTGGGGAGGTTGTTACCTGCACATTCAAGGGACTTGCATTTAGTAGACTTTGTACCGCTGCATCCCTCCATGATGTGACTATGTGACTGGTTTGCCCATGTACCATTTAAATTCACTTACAATAGTACACACGCATTCTTCCCCACAATGTGGTTTAACATACCATTGAGTATATTTGCTGTCTTACTATTGCTCCCCTAGGTTTTTCAGTGAACACGTCTTGCCTTTTTGTGGGATTTACTGTAGGGTGGATTATCTTGAAGCCCCTATAACATGTCCGAGATTCCTGTTCCTGTATATTTTCTATAGTACTATATATCTGGATTGTGATTATTATGGTGGTGTGGCCACCACACATATCCACATTGCTGGACTTCAATAGACTGCACTCACATCCACATATTATGAGTGATGTCCTGGTCATGTTGTAGACCTCAGGCCACTGTTGGGCTGAAGACACACTACATTCTAGGGTCCTATGTCACTTGTGTACACTGTGAGTGTGAACGTATTGTAGTAGACATTTCCAATGTATGTCCCCATCAGGGAGGTTTTTGAACAGTGGTAGTCAAATCAATTGTTGAACTTGTAATGCATATACATTTCAAGGGAGCCATATGATGCAATTTATCATACTTGTATCCACAGCCAGTTTGCACAAAGGAAATATGTTTGCCACTGTGTCCCACAGACACAGAGAACACATGATCTGCCATAGATATACCTGTTTCGACAAGGTTTTCTATTCAGGATAGTATAGCCCCTGCCATGTGTGAAAGCACCGAGAAGCATAGTTTACCTACTGTCACCACACAGAAGGCAGTCATACACATCACCTGTGACACATAACATGGATCATGTCAAAACTGGGGATTATTGTGTGTTGCTGAGGTAGGGGTATAACATGTATGCCATACCATCAGCCTACAGCATGTTTTTTGGTATTGCATGTTGCCATGCCTGACAAGGAACTTCACCAAGATTTTAATTTAAAAGTCAAGAAGTCAATTTAGAAGTCTAAATCTCACAAATGCACTCACTCGAAGTACTCCTTAAAATGGAGAACATTGACATTTGTGTTGTAACAGAGACCTGGTTCAAGGCAGAAGAAAGCACCCCTGCACTACCAGGCTATAACTCATTCCACACCTTTCGGCCCCAGAACTTGGATCGAAGCTCCAAAGGCAGTGGTGTTTCCATATTCATAAAGGATGCGAGCACCTCCAGACTGGTGGCCCAACATAACGCATCAGAGATACTTCAGGTGCAGCTAACATTGAGTAAGACAGCGATTCAGGTCGTAGCCTGTTATAGGTCCCCAACCATGTCCCAAGACTCACACTCCATGTTCCTAAGCACCCTGGAGAATATTAGGGTCCAACCTAACACTTTCATACTGGGTGACTTCAACTACACCTCCATTAACTGGGAAAACTACTCATGTACCAATACACTTGCCCAACGCTTCCTGCAATTCATTAATTCCAAAGCCTTGGACCAGCTCGTTCTTACCCCCAAAGTTACTGTAACAACAAAGACATATCTGTTAATTGTATGGTCCTGAGTCAGACAGGTAGTAGGGATAGTTCTGCATGTTATGACATACCCACCGAGGTATCATTAAGTGATATGCAAGGTATTCTGTGTGGATCACCACCCAAATCCAGAACTCTGCCATGGACACAAAAACTGTCCATATCCCCAGACAGAGCTTCTAGGATCTCCTCTCTGCCTGTAAACAGTGACTGTCAGTGGACACCCACTCATGGCACCCTGCTTCTGAGTCAGGAGGGTTTCTTTGGTACAGGCCTGTACAATCATGTCAGTGACCCTTCTACAGACCTGTTCATGTATCCTGCATTAACCATCAACAGGACTGACCTCCTGTTTAAGGTTCTGCCAGTCACACTGATAGGATGTCCAGTCATATGTGTCTTTACAGAGCATCAGCCACCCATGGTCATAGACATCCTGCAATTTCATGTCATTTTCTGCTTGGGAGAATTTTCCCTTGTGGTTCATAGGTTCATAGGTATGTAGTAAGCTAATGGCCCTGGATCCTTTACAAGCCTAGCCCATAGGATTACCCTGGCATCGTGCCACCCAACCTTAGTTCCCAGTGCCTCTGTTGCGTAGAGCCACTGGAGTGATCCCCGGGGTGAATTTTCTGTTTCCCATCCACTCATCAAGATTTCTCTTGAAGATGGCCAGTGAGGTGCTCTGTTTGACATGTATGGGAAGTCTATTCCATAGCATGGCAGTCTCTGGGTTATGAACCTGTCTCTCCAGCATGTTCTATTGATTGTGGTAATAAAGTTGAGGTCTATGGAGCATGTGGTCTGGGGGGATTGGGATTTCTTTAGATATAGCATTTTTAACAGAGCTGGATCAGACATGGCTTTGCAAGTCAAGCAGAGATCGCCTCTAAGTAGGCTATATGAAACAGAGACTAGCTAGAGTTTTTTGAGTCTGTCCATGTATGACATGTTTAAGGCCTAGGATACTTTTTGTTAGGTACTTTTGTGGCCTTGCCAGCTGTTGCATGTATCTAGTGAGAAACATCAAATGGGGCATTGTACTCGATGATTGGCCTAATGAGGGAAGAGTAGAGAGAGACAATGATCTCTTTCTTCCTGGATGCAAAACCCTTGGTAATGAGATGTGCCACATAGAAGGACTTTCTGACCACAGTGGCAGTGTGGTGGTCAAAGGAGAGGATGCTGTCAACCTGTGTCTCCAGATCTCTTATAATGTCTTCAGTGTTCAGTGGGCTCCAATCGATGTGGTAATTAGTGGGAACTGAGTTTTTCCCAAAGAGGATGATGACACATTTTCTGGCATTAAGCTTAAGGCCATGGTTTGGACACCAGTCATTGGTCTCAGTGAGGCCTTTCTGTAGGATGTCTACATCACTTGGGGCTAATAATGGCTCACAGCTTGCAGTTGTCTGTGAAGTTGGTCAGCCAGAGTCCCTTCATGTTGGCATGGACTTCTGAAAAGTAGATACCAAACAGGAGAGGACCCAGGACTGGTCCTTGTGGGACTTCACTCGTAACTGGTCGGTAGTCTGACTTGGAGTCCACTACTTTCACTCTATGGGTTCTGTCTGTGAGCCAATTTGCAACCCACCTAGTGATATAGGGGCTGATGCCTAGTTTGGTGAGTTTATCAATAATTCCTGAGTAGGGAATGGTATAAAAGGCCTTGGCCAGATCATGGTAGGTTGTATGAACTTCCTTGCCCTCATCCACAGCTCTGGTGACTGACTCAAAGAAGTCAACCAGGTTGAGCAGGCATGATCTACCTTTCACAAAACCAAATTGCATGGAATCTAGACATTTGGAGATTTCCTGTTTCCTTGTTAATTAGGTCCATGATGATGAGCTCCATAGCCTTACATATCAGACTCATCAGGCTAATAGGGCGATAATCCCCAGGGTCTGTAGTTTCTCAGGATTGACTGCAGCAGTGCGCCATTCAGTAGGGACAAAGCCTGATGTGAGGCTGTGATTGAACAGGGCACACAGATGTGGTGCCAGTTCCCTTTGCAGTTCATGTAGAACACATCCAGGGATATTGTCGGGTCCCATGGAAGTTGTATTGTTGGCCTTGAACAATGCAGCATTAACCTGTGCTGCAGTAATGCTGGGTGCCTGGCATTACTCCGGTATTGTGATTGGTCATTTGGGGGGAAGAAAGCGGTAAAATTGGCACTGATTCTGTTAGCCAGTATGCTGGCAATATCTGTTGGCTCAGTATAGATGGTACCATTGTGCAGTAACTCAGAGCAAATCTGGGTATTGCTGTGGAGATTCATGATATAACTAGAGAAGGCTCTCACCTTTTGTTGAGGCTAGTAAGGGAGTTTTTCTAGTCTTGGGACTTCACATTTTTTGCACCAGTTTCTTCCTTCTATTGTAGAGTTTATTAATGGCAGGAGACCATCAGATTGGCTTCCTTTTTTGGAGGAGAGCGTTTTGGTTCTGTTGGGTATGGCTAGTTCCATGCATTTATACATATGTTTGTACAGCACATTGGTGTATGAGTAGGCAGTCATGCATCTGTTTTCCACTGACATGAGTGCCATGAAGTTACCCACCTCTGTTTTTAGGCACCCAAATTCAGCTTTGGAGAAGTTTTTCATGGTGGTTACCTTTGCATGGGATGTGGGTGAGATGTGGATTTCCATGGTGATTAGTTTGTGGTCAGATCTTACCAGGGAGGAATTGACTATTGGTGTAGAGCAAGGATTGCCCATGTTACTAAAACTAGGCCAAGGATGTTGCTTCATCTAGTGGGGGTAAGAATGAGCTGGTCCAGAGCATTGGAATTAATGAATTCTAGGAAGTGTTGGAGCAGCGTATTGGTGCATAAGTAGTTTTCCCAGTTGATGGAGCGATAGCTGAAGTCACCTAGAATGAGGGTGTTGGGTTGGACCCTAAAGGTTCCAGATTGTTAGGAATGTGGAGTGAGAGTCTTGGGACATGGTTGGGGACCTAAAGCAGGCTATGACCTGAATAGCCATCTTACCCAATGTTAGTTGTACCTGAAGTATCTCAGATGCATTATGCTGGGCTACTAGCCTGGAGGTGTGCATATATTTTATGAATATGGAAACACCACCACTTTTGGAGTTTTGGTCCATGTTCTGGGGCTGAAAGGTGTGGAATGAGTTATAGCCTGGTAGTGTAGGGGTGCTTTCTGTTGCTTTAAACCAGGTCTCAGTTGCAGCACAAATGTCTATGTTCTTCATTTCTGCCACCAGAATACTCCAAAGCCAGCTACTCTAAGGCTCTTACATCAGTACCCAATTATACTGAGTAAAACTAAATGGTAGTGTTTGACCAATACAGCAAAGCTTTCAGGAGTAGCCACAGTGTCACCAAATAAATATAAGTACTCTCAAAGGTTAAAATATTCTCTAAAAGATCAGCCACAATTAAAAGTTTAAATATATTTAATACTAAATAATAAAATAACATGAAAATCCTAAATATATATGTACAATAAACACCAGACTTTCAATCACAGGAAATGTTAAAAATAACACAGACAGAAAGGTTTACATAGATACGGAAAAACAATACATAAATAATCTCACTATATTTTTCTGACCAATTAAAGAATTACTGTTCCCTAATTCACTTACTAGAGAAGGCAAGATTATGTAGCTGAGGGGTTCTTCTTTGTCAGGTTTTACAAATTGACTGCTGATAGCTGAATGACAGCTTTCACTAATATCTAAATAATATCATTTCAATGCTGGCTATAGAATGACAACATCTGGTCATCTGACTCTGGTTCCCACATTACTTCCTTTACTAGAAACTGAACTAAACTCTAGCATATATGTATCATAATACACACACATAGAGCTTTGCTAAGATATGTTACAGCATCTCAAAGCTGTAAAACCATTTCAAAAACTTCCATCCTTCCAGGGTAGCAATTAGTTCACCCCTAAGGACAATACAGTATGATTCCTAGCTGAGGTTTTCGCAGACATTTTGTCTATGATGCAATCAGAACTGTAAGATACAATCTTTGTGGCTTAAACCAGGTCATTTAATTTCAGACTATATTTCAAAACTAACTGGACTGAGATTAACCTCTTCTCTTCCAGTATCCTTTGTTACAATATATTAATTTCAACAGTTACAATGCAGTCTGACATACAAGTGTATTCCTTTTCTTTCCAGCAGGACCTGCTATTGATACATTTTTAACACACACAGCTTTACAAATAAACTTTTCAACACAAGCATCTGTAAAAATTGGCTTGATATACAAATGACATATAATTATTTAAAAAACTCCAGATGGCTATGCTGGCATATGTTACACATCCACTGTCTTACTTCTCCTGGCATAGCTGGCAATACCTCACATCATCACAGTACCATCTGGTCACATGAAATAAATACACTTCTGAATCACAATGCTATATTTTTATTTGTATTTATATTCTCCACTACCCTAACTTCACTAATTTTTGCTCATTTTCATGTCAGTATATAGTCATTTAAATATGACATAGACCAAAGTATTTTGTGGCCTGTTGAGTCACAATAAGTATGTACTATGAACCACCCACTCCTGGCATGTGGCTGCTACGCATGCAAATTCATCTACTACAATTCCCAAAATGCTTCTGAATCACAGGGTAAATTAGTCAAAATTCTTGATTAACATTAAGCACAGCAGACCACTTATTACTTATTTTGTAATGGAGAATAGATAGTGCTCCTAAGTTATAGCTTTATTCAGATCTTGTATATATGTAAATATATATGAGTACATATTGTGTATATATATATATATATATATATATATATATATATATATATATATATATATATACATATACATATATATATATATATATATATATATATATATATGGGTCTAGGACTATTCACTGAAAGCACATTTCACTGAAACACATTTGACTGTGCACAATTCACTGAAAGCTCAATTCACTGAAAACACAACTCACTGAAACACATTTCACTGAAAGTTATATATGGCCTTTTCCCCGCTGTTGTGCGACCCTGGAGTTAGTATATATAGTAAGGGTGGGTGTGGGGGGCATAGCACCCACCTATTTTAAATATTTTGACTATATACATGGATACTTGCAATTGCAATAAATTACTCTTTTCTGAACTTTATATATATCCAAAATACGTGGGGGGCAACACCCCTCACCCCCCCTTACTATATATACTAACTCCAGGGTCGCACAACAGTGGGGAAAAGGCCATATATAACTTTCAGTGAAATGTGTTTCAGTGAATTGAGTTTTCAGTGAATAAATCTTTTAGTGATTTGTGCACAGTCATTTGACTTTCAGTGAAATATGCTTTCAGTGAATAGTCCTAGACCCATATATATATATATATATATATATATATATATATATATATATATATAGGTTTACTATCATATTATTGAACATGGGTAAGTCAAATGATCAGAATGTGGATCCAAAATGTTGATTCCTGACATGTCTAAAAGGCAGAATATCTGAAATCACATACCCGATATTACTGATTTGATGGGTTCAACATAGCAGTAGGTCACATGACTCACCCATGCTATGCACATTAACATACTGTTACACTCAATGGTCAATGGTACATTAATTGTACTGTTTTGCTTAGAGGGCTACGCTCCCCTGCACCCCCTGTGTGGGGTCTGCACCCACACACCCCCTGCACATTAAATATACCAAGTCCTAGATCGTACTACAGTGACAAAATGGACTAATTCCCTGTTCCTCACTGAACTATGACCTCCCTGCACAATGTCAAACCCAAATTATCAACCTACACTACCCATTCACTGCAGTGTAGTCGATCGATTTTGGTTAGACATTCTGCCGAATTGGAAATCAACCACATGCAGTTTCCAAGTTTTGATAGTAAACCATATATATATATATATATATATATACATATATATATATATATATATATATATATATATATACAGAGAGAGAGAGACACACACACACACACACACATACACACACACACACACACACACACACACACATATCACAAAACATTGAACACACATACACGAAAGCACTTAACATCAAAAAGCACTTCCGTGTATGTGTAGTTCAAATAAAAAAAAAATCTATCTTTCTGCAGGGGGGCTTCACCCCCTGCATCCCCCACACCCCCCCTACTTTATTACTTTCACTCTGAGATTGCACTACAGTGGGGAAAAGGGAATTTTCCCTTATCTGCACTGTAGTCCGATCTACGAAACAGGCACACATACACGGAAGTGCTTGTCGATGTTAAGTGCTTTCGTGTATGTGTGTTCGATGTTTTGTGATTCGGACATATGCTAGTCGAGCATGTGTCCGGATCCCATATATATATATATATATATATATATATATATATATATATATATATATATATATATATATATGTATATATATATATATATATATATATATATATCCACATATATATATATATATATATATATATATATATATATATACACACATATATATATATATATATATATATATATACAGACACACACATATACACAGACATACACACACACACACACATACACACACACACACACACACACACACACACACACACATGCATACATATATGAATTTCATCTGGTTTCTTGGCAGTGACTATTCATCCATACAGTATTCTCAATTTGTTTCTTAATTACCTTAATTCATTTTGCATTCTTTACAAATCTTATTTCACTACCCTGAGCTACTGAAATTTTTTTCCTGATGCATACATTACTAACACAGCTGATAGATCTAATAGGATATGAAGTCTTGAAAACAAGTTTTCATAGTCATGAAATCACTTCATTTCACTGCGTATGCATTTAATGAATATTGGTCACCATACTGAGTTTCTAGCAAGTCAAGCAACACAATCTGGAGCTTCAGTTCCAACTGTCTGACCTAATACCTTACTTTCCTTTATATCCAGAACTTAAGCAGTCTCTGAGCAAATGCTTTATCACATGAAAAATATGCAGCTTACACTGTAATTGATGATTTCAGTTTATTTTCTTTTAAAAGCTGTGCTTCAGATGTTTGAGCACTATGATTTTTAGTGCTTAGAGTTTGGCATGTTTTAAAAAGCAGCATGAAAAGATGAGCTTCGTCGTGCTTTTAATTCTTCAAGTAATAAGTGCAGTAAAATGGGTCAGTGTAATTCAGTGAGTGAAGTTACTAAATAAGGTGAGCAAGCTAGCATGTATTACTTTGGCCAGTAAGTGAACCAGGCAAAAACATTGATCAATGGACAGTTCATGTTTTAACTGGAATCCACTTCAATGGCATATAAAATGCTTTCCGTGTGCTCACTGGGGTGTAAGTATTACAGCCTTTTAATATATTACTGAGCAATGCTAGTGGTCAAATAAATATCAGTGGACAGTTTCAACTTAGCACTGAGAAAAAAGGAAAACGGTATTCCTTTCATATTTATGCAATTTGCAGTCCAAATGCAACAATCATTTTATAGTTGGGGGTGCGATCTGTGAGGACAATCAAATAGGTTAATCAGGCATGCTGTGAACATGTCAACTTTAAAAAGAGCCAGTGAGAATCAAGTTGAAACCTCACATGCAACTATATGTAATGTGCTCAGCACACAGTCCCTCTACAGCTGAGGCAAAGAGTTAAAGAAGAACTACGTAATATGATAATTTACACCAGTATTAAAAACTTGAAGCAGCTCAAAACCTGGAAAGTTTCTATCGTGCCGTTCATAGAAGAAATGGGCAGGTACAAATCTATGCTGATTTAAAAATCCTGAATGGGACAGGGTGACATTTTCTACCAAAACCGGAAGAGATAATTGCAAGCATAAGTGAAGTTACCATATTTTCTTTATTGAATACTGCAAGTGGTTTTAGGCAGATAGTATTGCATAATGAAAGCTGTAAGTTAACTGCGTTCATTACTCCATTTGTTAAATATTGCTTTAAAACATTACCATTTGGAATTATTGGTACTTCTGAGCTGTTTCTAAATGTAATTGACTGATATATTGCATGGGCTACAGAGACTTGTACTGCAAATGGAAAATAACTGTTTATGTTACACTATCGTGGACTTTAGGTCAGTTTAAATCTCATAAATATTTTAAATCTTTAAATGTTGTCAGTGCAGTGTCAATCACAGGAAATATGATAGGCCCAGATCTAATGGAGACCTAGAAGTATTATACAAGTATATTACTCATTAAGAGTAAAGAAAAGTAAAAACGGCAGTGCAAAATAAAGCTGCAGTTTTCATAGAACCAGTAATTCAAAACAGACAGTGGAACACAGCTGTATGCCTTGTAGAAGAGTGTTGTTCCATAAAAACATCACAGCAGTACTGTATTATAAACTACTTAACTTTACTAATCCATTGTTGAATACATTGCAGATAGATAGTGGTAAGAAATCCTACAAAATGACAAATGTTTAATAACTGAAGCTCCTGTATTAATTGGCAACATGAGTTATTTATAAAAACCCATGGAGCTGTTCCTGTATAAAACACTGCACTGTTTCTGTATAAAACTTTGAACTATGAAGTATTCCAATTTAAGCAAATTTAAACCTTTAAATATTTAAAATGTTTAAATGTTGTCAGTACAGTGTCAAGTGCAGGAAACATGATAAGCCCAGACCTAATGAAAAATTGGAAGCATTATACAAGTATATCACTCCTCAGGGATAAACAAAAATAGAACTTGTAGTGCTAGATAAAATAGCAGTGTCCATATAACTAATACTTTAAAACCGGCATGTTTAATAACTGAAGCTGCTGCACTGAATGAGCAAACATGTCCCATTATCCTAGTCAACAAAGCCTCTCATTGGTCCTATTTAAGCGCAATTTGGACAATTGAATGGGTAATGTAAGGACCCTGTAGCCATTTACCTAGTAACATCCTATGATCCTATAATCCTATGAGTTATTTATGCAAACTAATGGAGCTGTTCCTAGATAAAACTCTGAACTATGAAGTATGTGACATCTACACAACTTAATGTAACCTACGTTATCTAATCCTGCCCACAGTTCTGACCCTTCTCAATCCTTCACAATGTTTTCACAATGTTTTCTTCCTTCCCTCTCATCCATTTAATAATGCTAACACCTCCCGTTTCCTCACTCTCCTCTAACCATATTCTATCTTAATTGGCCTTCTGCTACTTCCCTTCTCATCTTACTCTTTCATCTAGCCTTTCTCATATTTAATATCTAGCACGACTCATAATGATATTTTGTTCAAACCTATAAAACTTGTATATAACATAATTACTTATTTCTTAGTACTCATTTAAACATATTTTATACATGTGTGATTACTGTTAATAGTGTATAATTATACTATATATTGTTTTAAGTGGTGAGTTTCTGCTTGGGACTCACACTGAAAAGTGCCTGTAGTTTAGCTAGATTATCCTAATCAACAATGGAAACATATAAATAAATAAAAAGCCTTGTTTATTGAAATATCAGTATATATCAAAAATAACAACATCATATCAGTTGACAAATCAGCACTCAAATCTAGTACATAACATTCCTAAAAAGGAAAAATAAAAAACTAACAAACAATTATAAACATTATAAATAGAGCACATGAACAATAACACTGATACATATTATACTGGTTTTCTATC
This sequence comes from Protopterus annectens, assembly GCF_019279795.1. Classification (NCBI taxonomy): domain Eukaryota; kingdom Metazoa; phylum Chordata; order Ceratodontiformes; family Protopteridae; genus Protopterus; species Protopterus annectens. The sequence continues at coordinate 392,362,503 of NC_056738.1, read as the reverse complement.
AATAAACACCCATGTTTGGAAGGTTATAACTGATTGTCCCAGTAAAATAAAAATATGTACCAAGAACACCCTCCCCATATTGTCACTTGAGAAAAGCAAAATTCATTCAGTCCCTCCAGTCTTGCAATATACTAGGACCCGCGGTGGTGGTGCTGCAGTAGCGTTGTCGCCTCACAGTAAGACGCTGTCCGGTTCGATTCTCAGCTAGAGCGTCTTCTGCGTGGAGACATGTGTGAATGGGCGTACCTTCGTTGAAGGTTGTGCGTCAGGCCTGGCAAGCTGGTATGTAAAAATCAATTGCCAATCATTAGCGGACCGGAGTTTTGCTGTGGCGACCCCTAACTGGGAAAAAAAAGCCGGAAGACACAAACAAACAAAGTCTTGCAACATACTGATGGAGAAGGGGAGTAACTTCTGCCATAGTAGTTTTCTAACACTACCAAGAAACCATGTCCATTTCCATACAGTGTACCCTGCTTTATCATGGCTTAAAACTCAAAAACTTACTTTACCCAGTGTAGGTAACCATCTTCGTAATTGATAGCTTATGGCTGAGTGCATCCAGGGACAGACCCCTTTCACACCTGTGAATAAAAAGACAGATTTAGCAATATATGTGATGCAGTCAAATATGACTACTTCACATATTGAGTAATGGTGTCATTTCCCATTCTATGCAGTTCTTTAACTTTTTGCCTCAGGCATAGAGACTGTGTGCTGGCCACAAAGCATAGAGTTGCCTGAGTGGTTTCAACTTGATTCTCACTGGCTCAGTGATCAGACAATTATAACAAGAAAAAATATAAAAAGAAAATGAGTCCGTGTGCAGCTGGAGACCAGAAGGAAATACACATTCCTCTGCTAGAATGTCCAAGTTATGTTGTTTTACCATGGGTTTAATACATGAAATAGCAGGTACTGTAGGTTTTTGGAATATGTTTCATGATACATACACAGCAATGTATCACAAAATGAGGTCCCCCAATGTACCACATATTTTATTTATTACACCCCTCATCCCCATATACTCCATTAGGCCATTTCTAATATTCCTTTTCCTATTTATTTTAATCAATATGGCCTGGGATTTTTTTTTTTCTTTTTTGTGTAGGTATATAATTATATTAATGTTCTTTGGTTTTCTTATAGGAAGTATACAGTAATGTCAGGTTATCTTAGATCAAATTTTATTTTACTGTGTTTTTAGTGTTATTGCATAGGACAGGCTTTAAACTACTTGGTGCAATTTTGTATTCATTCATCTTTGTTGATGTACTACAATTAATTTGTATTTTGTAATATTAGTGTATTTTATTTGATTTGAATGTGTTTTATTCTGAATGACATTTTTCATTTTTAAGCATTACTTGTATTATTTGTTCTAACTGTTTAGTGTATATATACCGAGATGATTGTCACTGCTGAAGTGACACCCTGACCGTGCAAAATGGGTAAATGGGTTGAGGATGGATGGATGGATGGTTTAATGTATATATATATATATATATATATATATATATATATATATATATATATATATATATACACACACACACACACACGCACACACATATATATAAATCCATAAAACGTTTTAGATATGAAAGAAAAATCAATTCACTTTGTGTAATAGCTTTGAAATCTTTTAATCCAGTAGATGAAATCACCCTTTCCTGTGCCAGGAGTTTGATACCTCTGTACTGTCCACAGTTGTAAATGCCCCCTTTGTTCTTGACTACTGGCACTAGTATGCTTATTCTCCAGACATCTGAAATACGCATTTCTTTCCACACTGCTATAAGAACCTTCAGGAGCCATTTCTCCCCATTTCACCCAACATCTTCATCATATTTGCTGTGACCTCATCTGAGCTTGCAGCTTTCTCTGACTTCATTTTCCTTAGTGCTGATATTACTTCCTCTATGATGGGCTCCTCCTCTTCTCTCTGTGTCTGGAGCAGAACAGCTTCTATGGGGTTGTCTTCATTCAGAAGTTGCTGGAAGTACTCCTTCCATCTGCTTTTGATGTCCTGTGGACTGGTGAGCAGGTTGTTGTTGGCATCCCTTATGAAGAGAGTCTGACTATCATCTTTATTTTTCTGTCTTTGCCTAGCAACTTGATATAGTTTCTTTGTGCCATCTACTGACTTATTTTCCAGAAGCTGGTAGAGGGCCTCTGATGCCTTGTTCTTTGCTACTGCAACTCCTTTCTTAGCCTCTTTGTTAACCAACCAGTATTCCTTCCTAGCCTGATCAGTCTTTTCCATCTCCCATTTTTTTCTTGCACTCCTTCTTTCTTTTGATGACTTCCTGGACTTCTGCATTCCACACCAGCTTTCCTTATGTACCTTATTTGCATACCTGGCTCGGCCACATATCTGTTCTGTAGTCCTCACACATGATGTTTTGAGGCACTGCCATTCTTTTTCAGTTCCATCTATTTCCTCCTATTCTTGGGGAGCTAGAGCCCTGAGTAATTCCTTAAACATTTGTGCTTTCTCTCCAGTCAACTTCCAGGTCTTCATTCTGGTTTCTGTTGACCTTAGGGTCTTCCATGACCACTGCTTACATGTGATTGTTGCAGCTAGTGGTTTATGCTGTGGGCTGACTGTTTCACTGGGGATGACTTTACAATCATTGATGCTACCCTACTACCCTTCCTTAATAGGAGGAAGTCTCCCTGAGTTGCATGTTGCTCACTCTTGTATGTGAGCTTGTGGCTGTCTCTCTTTCTGAAATATGTGTTGGCTACCATCAAGCCATTTGCCAGACAGAAGTCTAGAATGGCCTCTCCTTCTTTATTACTGTTGGCCCACCCATGTGGACTCAGGCAATCCTCATATCTTGTTCTGTTTGTCCAGATGTGTGCATTCAGTTCACCCATTATCACCACCACTTCCTGTCATGCTGCTTTTTCTATTAGGTCCTGCAGCTGCTGTCTTAATGCACTCTTTTCATCACTATCAAATCCCCGCTATGGGGCATAGTGTAGGCTTTGATTATGAATGTTGCTGTATCATTATACTGGAGTATGATTGCTGTGGGTCTATCACAAATTCTGATGACATCCATCTCCTATGAACATCATGTTCTAACACTGGTCAGGAAATCGTTCTGTCTGGCACATGGGGTAATTTTCTAGGCCTAAAGGCCCATTATAGACTACAATGCAACCTTTGGGATGTATCCTACTAAACATTCCAAGCAGTAGAGAGACCTCAAATGCTCCTGAAAAAAACACATATGGGACCAAACTTAGCTATTAAGAGAGGCTAGAGGCTTTTTCCATTATTTGGTACCCTACAGAAACCTTAGGAGTGATCTGTGCCTTGCCTTCTAGGCAATCAAGTATATAGCAGTCTAAGACTTCTTATTCATGTGAAAATCAAACAATCCTGTGAACACTTTTACCAGGGATCTGAACTTGCTTCAGCAAATAAATAAATCATGGTGGAAATATAGATTTGTTATGCAATGACTACCACTTTTCTCGAACAAACTTTTTCTCCAGATCAAACAATATGATAATCTTCCTTTAAGAAGGAATTAGACAATTGGATGGGTATTCCCAGGAGTGATTGTCCTATTGCTCCTTAAAAAGGGAGGTAGAGTCTATGAGTGGGAACCGGCATAGTATAAAGGCCACACAGCCAAGTACCTTGTACATTCTGTGATTCTATATTGTTCTATTTGGCTTGTATGTTTGATTAACTTACTGTTTTTTCCTTCTTCATTTTAGTAAATGGGAATGATTAACCAATGTTGTATATTATACTAGTATGTATTTTTGTTTTGTAGTTGACTTTAGTGTTTTGGGATATTCAGATGAGTTATATTGTCAGAGGTTGTTTTATGTTTGGTTTGTTGTTCTTTTTATTCATTTTTTGTTATTACAATCTGTGTGGAAGTAAAGCAGGTCTGTCCTGGTTTATTTACTTCTGCTAGCATGATAGAATTTTTTGAATGATATAGTCAGCTTATGATATTTTTTTAATATTTACACTCTGTACTAAATATGTTTTCTGTTTTTGGTTCCAAGGCTAGGATATGTCTATCTATCTATCTATCTATCTATCTATCTATCTATCTATCTATCTATCTATCTATCTATATGTGTGTGTGTGTATTATGTGTATATATGTATGCATACACAGAAAAATATACAGAAATGATGGAATACAACTAATCTAAACATATTTCATACAACCCAATATAAGTAAAATAAGTAAATGAATAAACAAATTTTTTTGCAGGAGGCAAGTCCCCCCGCACCCCTGATATGGGGGAATTTGCCCCCACAACCCCTGATTTATATATAACAATTCCATAATTACACTACAGTGGAAAAAAGGGAAAAAACACTGGAAGGGCACCAGCAACTTACAGAATCCAGTACACTGTGATAAAACAAACTTCAGTAATATATATATATATATCTTTAAAAAAAAACTCATACCAGTGATCATAAAATAATAAATGTACCTTATTTTCAGAGTTATAACTAGTAAGAAGTACTGAAGTATATCATTAGATCAGCTGTGATTAGATCACTTTTTCAACCACTTGTGATTTGAGTTAGACCATTTGAATGACCCCATATGTATATACATATAAAGATACATATAGATCTGTATCCCGACACATCTCTCTCTCTCTCTCTCATATATATATATATATATATATATATATATATATATATCATATATATCATATAGGCATATAATTTTGCATGATTCTGTTCTTATTAATTACTGATGAAATTTGGTAGACCAAAAACATGTTAAAACATTCATTGGTGATTATTTTTATCTAAGGTAAAAAAAATCTAACACAAATCACAAAAAAATACTTTAAACTTTGCTTTTACATGTCAGTTTTTCCCATGCATCCCCTGATGTGGGGGTTCTGCCCCTATACCTCCAGACATTAAAAAACTATCTCCATAGTTGCACAACTGAGGAGAAAGGGAAAATTCACAAATTATAGTACAGTTGACCTGCTGAAGTTCGACTCCATATAATTTGACCACTTTTACCATCAATGTAAGTTACCAAAAATGCTAGGATGTGATGAATGAATTTCCATGACCAAACCAAAGGCACCCATATATATATAAATATATATATATATATATATATATATATATATATATATATATATATATATGTATGTATATGTATATATTCATTCATTCATTTATTTATTGATAAGCAAAACAGCTTAGCTTTTGGACAGTATAGATGTAGCAGTACCGCATTAGTGACATGGCTCACTCTTAAGTACAGGAATATTTGCAAACACAACGCTATTCATTTTTAAAAATTTTTTTACCATCTATTAAAGACCTCTGTTTCAGTCTTCGAGTCATTCCTGCTGTCTTGTTTGTGTGAACTCTAAGTCACAGGGTGAACTCTCGTAGTAAGAAGAATTCACAAGTTGTGTGACTAGCCATCTACTAGACAGAGAGGCCTTTACAGTGATGGAAACCTGTGAGAATCTTCACTGAAATGCTAGGTGTTGCAGATTATAGTCATTTATTTTCTCATCATTCATCTGTGGATTCTTTTTAGGTACCACAAATCTTGAACCATTATGATATGATATAATATGATATATGATATGATATGCTAACCTTTAGGGAAACAGAAGATCACATATCTGTCAGCCATATCAAAGTCTTCTAAAACACTTTGAAAGTCATTTTAACCAGTCTTCTGATTAGACCCATTACGGCATAATCAGTGGCTCATTGTTGAAGATGGAGTACAGATGGGAGGTGCACATGCAGAATGAGATGAGCAGAGAAACAAGACCACAGACATTACCATATGTCAGATGCTTCAATGTATGATTTCATGTGAAGATCAGAATTATCCATCACCTGCACAAACTCATTGAAAAATAGTACCACAAGGCGCAGTGCATTAGAAGGTGAGCTTTATAACATCAGAATCTGAGGCAGTCATTCAAAGAGCGGTACTTCCCCATATTAACTAATGTGTTCCATTGGTGCTTTACATCTCTGAACAAACCTGCATAATGTATCCAGGTTAGTTACAGCAACATTAGCAGCTTCATCTTAAAAAAAGGCACTGCATGACCATAATAATGAGTCACATAGAAAAATGGACTCCTCAGCCCGGAGAAAGATAGAACTGGATTATTGTCATTCATATGCAAAAGCACCACCATTAGGAGGTAGATGATTTATCTTTATCCTACCAGATGGCTCCATTACAAAGTTACTATTCATCATTCTGCTTCCTTAAACAGAAACAGAGGAAATGGCCCCTCATTAGTTAGGCCTGCACTCTCGAGTAATCTGCTTCCATCACTGGAGTATTTATAAAACCCAATTATTTTAGGTATAATGTACACTAGTTAGAATGAATGCTAGACTCCAGAGCTGGTGGCAGAAAATGAATCTCAGCCTGTGAATTTTTAACACGTCTTGAATAAGAATGTAGTTTTTTGTTTTGCAAATGTTATCAGGCATGGGAATAGGCTGTCCGCATGTAGTGCTGGTGAGGCAGGGTTGCTAGGGTTTACCTGGAAGGGGTAGAACTGTGCAATCATGAGCCAAATAATTTCCTGGGAGAAGTGTATAAATGTTGTTTGCTGCAGGGTCACCTTATTGTGGAGGATGAAGGTTAGTCCTAAGCTTCAAAACTCAAGCAGCAAAAAATATGCTAGCTATTGTCCTGTCTATGAATGTGAGTTCTGTTATACAGGTATACATCCTAGCATGAACAGAGAGGAAAAAAAGCCACCTGCTCTAGTCTCAGGTGGTGGTTGGGAGGTCCCACTCCTAATGTCTTTCTGAAGAGTCACCATAAGGTTAATCCAATATGGAAAGAGATTACACCCTAAAGAGTGATATGGGGAAACAAAGGTCAGCAGAAGAACAAATGGTGGCATGGATGACCTGTTAGCTGAGAACGTGTGAGAGCAAATGGGTCCAGTTAAAAGTGTCAGGTTTTAAACTGTTGGTCAATAGAGCCAAAAAAGGAAAGAATAATTTAATGTATGCAGCTATAGAATGTTCTTTCTTTTACACTGGCATAATTAGCAATTTGCTGCTATATGACAAAATGCACACATTTAGCCAAAACATTCAGCTGCTTAACAAATAAGGAGCTAAAACATGATTATTCTGTCAGTATCCCTTGTTTTCCTTTTGGTATAAAATGTACAACAGATAAAATAACTCAGAGTATACATCAGTAATGTAGCAAGTGTTATTCACTGTTGTTTGGGTCTATTATGGGTCTCTCCATGGCCAAAGAACAAGCCAGGGTGGTTGCTACACATGTTAGAGAAACTCCACTCTTTTCTTTTAATTTAAGGATATCGTTATAACATTTGCAGCTGTTTCCCATTGGTGGCAACTTTCACTTGATGAACATAGCTGCTACTGTTTTCAGCAAGGGAAGGGGAAACAGAAACGTAACCATGTTATCATTCCAATAGAATTAATACACTGTCGGCTGTAGCACCTTATTTTACTTTAGAACTTTAGACTAAAGTCTCTGTGCAGATTATAGGAATGCAGAAATGTTATATGCACGTTTTCTTGCTGCTGGTGACTTATGACATTCATTATTGCTGTGGTCTTGGCTCAGAGTCTGTGAAGTTTAGCTGATGCAGAAGTTGGACTTTGTAAAGTTGTTTACTGCCAGCATTAAAAACACGTGTTACAACTTTAGGGTTCAGATAATCACTATGAAAGAACACAAACAATAATAACCTAGTTGCATAACATATTTAATTTGAACACGGGAAATGTTTTCTGACTCAAGCTGTGCTCTGCTAAGTAGAATTTATTCTCTAATAATAGAATTTGTTTTACAGACATGAGATACATGGCATTAGGAGCTTTTTCCATTTTTAATTTTGGGGAAAGTCTTTCCCTTTTAATTTGGGGGAAAGTCTTTTTGAGTTATTTGGAACTCATAATGCAATCCATATTACAAGCAGTTGAAATTTTGATCTAGGACAGTGCTGCTGAAACTAGGCTTGGCAAAGAACCAGTTACTATTTCTCATCTGTCGAGGACCACTACTTCTGTAAAATAACTGCAGTAGAAAGCCCATGGTATTTAAAGACATACAATGAAGAAACCACACCACCTGAATGACTTATTTTTTCCCAACTTGTCTTAAACTAAGACTGGTTAAGATCACGCTTAAATAACTGTATTAAGCCAGGGGTCTGTGGATAGCTAGTCCCCAAAAGACATATGGTTCTAGATGCTCTGAGGTGCATATTAGAGCTTTTTTCTAACCAGATGGCCACTGATCTAGTGATGGCCTTAACAGAAATCTTAACTAAGGACATTTTTTCTTTCGGTATAGAAATAACATATGCCTAAGATTTAATTTTCCAAGTTGACAAAACTAGCATCTCCCAATAAAATGACAAATGCTTATAAGGATACAAAAAGACAAACCTGAAAATACCTGGAAATACTGCAAATGCCACTTGTATGACTCATCTGTTTGTGATCAAATAAATGCATAAACAATGTAGCAAAATTGTATTTTAGTTTGTTGCTGTTAGAACCATAAAAGGACAACCCACTGTACACTGCTCCCCTTAGCTCAATAATCTTTACTTAGGTGATTGCTAGAACAGGCTTTATAATGTATTTTTTGAAGGATATGAAGTCTGAAACTTAAATATTTGTCATTATTTAGTGACTGCAGTATTTAATTTCTCAGGAAAAAATATACAGTGCATACTTTGGCAGCCATTAGCTTCCCTGATGATAATAATAAAATGATAATAATAATAACAACAACAACAACAACAATAATAATAATAATAATAATAATAATAACAACAGTAAAACAACTTGCCTTATGATTTAATAGCTGCTTCCCCATCCAGCCAAGTACCATCCTGTTCCTCCTTTATATTTGCATTTTTTTTTGCTCCGGAATGAAAAGTACAGTTGTTTAAGAACTTACCATAACAGTAGCTGTTCTACTGATCACTGTTTCAGTATTCCAGTAGTTGTGGGTTATCCTGGATAGGGTAACCTGGCATCCAGCTGGGATCTAAAGCAAAAAAATACCGTTCTTGATGCTCCTTATATCTGACAAAAGACCTCAGCCCACGGGTGTAGGGGTACATAAGAGGACATATGAGCATAGGATCCTTAGACTATCTAGGAGAATCCTGTAAAAGTCCTGAGAGAAAATAGAATGAAAACAAAAACACGCCCAAGTAAGAGGATGGGTAGGCAACTGTCCACCTCTGTCCACAAGGTGCAGGAAAAATGGAAGATGGAGAGAAGCAATACTGCAGCAGTGATCTGCAGGATATCTACTCTCTACTTTCATCAGCACAGAAATGCATAATTGCACATTACAATTTTATATCCTTTTACTATATAAATTTCTGTGCTGACGAAAAGTAGAGAAGTGCATATTAGCATATAGCTGAAGTAGGATGGGCCAACATAGTATATTAGCATATTTTTGGCGCCACTTTTAAATCACAGCTATTGGCTACTTAGTAGTGCAAAGAAAGATTACTGGATATTCTAATAAAGACTAAGAATGAATTGACATGATAGGTTTAGAAGTCAATTGGTTTTAAACCTTATTGGTTAGTTTTTAGTATAAATATTAAGCATTGCTACTAAAAGATAGCGATCTGAAGAAGGCTAAATAGCTGAAAGCGCTTATTGGTTTTATCACTATGGAATTTTAATGCTGTTTTTACTTTTTTCCATTAAATTTGCTCGCTGTTTGACATAGGACTTTATTGTGGTGGATTTTTGCTGTGGTGGAATACCAGAGGTTTTTTTCTTTGCTTGCTTCACTTTTCCACTGGTAAACCTTCAACAAGTGTAAGATAGTTTTTTCCTATTCCAATATTCATGGGTGATTCCCAATGCTAACAGTATATAAGGGAGGTAGGATTAGGTATAGGGGTGGTGTCAAGTAGTCCTTAGAGGAAAGATCTAGTGAAAGAAGTCCTAGATCTGGAGAATGCATCTACTCTGTAATGTTTGGTGAAAGTATGTGCAGAGATCTTAGTGGCAGCCATCAAGATGGATGTGAAATCAATGCCTTTGAAGAAGGCAGCAGAAATGGGGACTGCTCTAGTGAAGTGGGCCTTCACTATGGTTGGCAGAGTTTTGCCATGGGAGGTATAACAGAAGGAGAGGGACTTTGTAATCCATATGGAGATGGTCTGTTTGGAAACTGGGCTTCCCATCCTATCCTCTTGCAAGGAAACAAAAGGTTGATGAAACTTTCTGAATGGTTTAGTTTCTTCCAGGCAAAATCTAGGCTTTCTATGCACATTCAGGGAGTGAAAGATTCTCTCACCTCTGTTTTATGGAATAGAGAAAAAGGTTGGCAACAGAGCAGACCGGTTCAGAGACAGCTCATTAAATACTTTGGGTATAAAGGAGAGGTTAGCCCTTTAGGAGGCCTTATACTTATAGAAGATAAGGAACAGGGGGGTCAATATATGAAGTTGCAGCTCAGAAGCTCTTCTAGCCGAAGTAAGGTTGACCAGTAAAACTGTTTTTCAGATGCAGAATTTTAGTGAAGCTGAAGCTGGAGGTTCAAATGGAGGCAATCTAATTTTTTCCTTAAAAACAGTTCAGATTCCAAGGAGAAGGAGTAGCCATCTTGAAAGGGTTGAGGTGAAGAACACCTTTCAAAAACCATTTGACTGCAAGTCTGGTGAGCAAAGGTGAATTTAAGGGCAGATGAGCAGAAACTGCTGATAAGTGGGCTTTGATGGTGGAGTAGGTCAGACTACTTTTGAGCAACTCATGCATGTATGACAAAATAGTAAGGATACCAACCAAATAGGGGTCCTCATTCTTCTTGTAACTTAATATGGAAAATCTTTTCCATTTGGAGATGTAGGATTTTCTACTAGTAGGATTCCTTGCTTCCTGGAGTACCTGGAGCATGACCTCTGAAAACTTGCCTCTAAATGGAATTAAGTATAAAAAAATAAAAAATAAAGATTGTACCAGAGATTTAGGTTGAGGGCTTGAAGGTTGGAGTGAAACACAGAGCTGTCATTCTGGGGGTAAGTCCACTATGTGGAGTAAGTTAATGTCTTTACTCCTAGCTAAATGGAGTAGAAGGGAAAACCAATTCAGCCTGTGCCAAAACAGTCACTACCAAGATTCTGTATTTGTCCCTCTGTAATCTTAGGAGAATATTTTGGATCAGAGGTAAACATAGAGGAACGTCTCATCCAGTTGAATGACATGGCAACTGTCTTCCAAGCCTGGCATCAAGGGGTCCTGGAGCAGAACAGTCTGAGTTGTCTGTTTTGGTTGGAAGTGGAAAGATCTATTTGAGGCATACTCCATATGTGCACCATGTCCAGGAAGACCTCTCTGTGTGACATTCATTTGTGGAGATCTTCTTTGGATCTGCTGAGGTTGTCTGTGAGAACATTGTCCTTTGAAAGTATGTTCATAGGTTCATAGGTTGGTACTAGGCTATCAGCCCTAGGGCCTATACAAGCCTAGCCATAACAATTCCCTGGCTATTTCTTCCCACATTATTTACTTTCCTGGACCCCTGTCTAGCAGGGCGACTGACGTGATCCCTGGGGTGAATTTCCTTTCTCCCATCCAATCGTCAAGGTTGCTCTTGAAGAGGTCCAAAGAGGCACTCTGCTTGACATGTATGGCCAATCTATTCCAGAGTCTGGGGTTGTAAACTGTCTGTAGGGACAGGTTTCTTTTCTATAGCTACATCCCATTCCATTAGAGCTAGCCAGCATAGCTGGTAAGACTTGTTACCTCCCTGTTTGTTGACATACCACACGAAAGAAGAGTTGTCTGTGAAGACCTTCAGAGTCAAGTGAGACAATACCTGTAGAGCTTGAATGAGGGTTTTCATTTCCTTCACACTGATGTGCTCCTTGAGTTCTCTGCGTAACCACTGACCCTGAACTGTAGTGGAACCTGACCATTCCCCCAAGGCCAGGTCGTATAAGTCTGTATGTTGGTGGGAGTGACTGCTTGGAAGGGCACTCCGGTGTTGAGTTTCACATGGAATATCGACCAATGCAACTAATGCTTTAGAAATGGCAAGAGAGGTATTTGAAAGTCTGGGGGAGACAATGTTGAGACCAGAGGGTCTTCATCTACCACTGGATCTTCCTAATGTGTAATCTGGCATAGGGCACCATCATAATTGTGGCTGTGATATACCCTATGGCTCTTAGGATCTCTCTTGCTGAGGTTGTAGATAGGAGGAGCAAGAAGTGCAAGTAAGTGATGAGGGAGAAAACTTCCTCCTGAAGGAGAAAGGCTGTCATTGCCAAGGTGTTCAGTCTGCAACCTATGAGGGCTATGTCCTGGGAGGGATTCAGAGAAGACTTCCTTGGGTTGAGAATAAATCCCAGTCATTTCAGAAGAGAGATTGTGAATATAAAATATAACATCAGGGCTTCTTTGGAAGAAGTCTGAATAAAAAGGTCATCTAGGTAGGGGGAAATGTGTATCCCCTGGGTTCTGCAAAAGGCAATAGCTGGAGCTATGCAGTTTGTGAAGACTGTTCAGCCCATTGGCTGTTGACATGCCAAAAGATAAACCCGAAAACTGAGTGTGATGAAGAGACTGAAAAACCTAAGAAATTTTCTGCAGGTAGAATGATTAGGAATGTGTAGGAATGCATCCTTCAGAACTAAGGTGACCAGAAAATTCTGAGGAAGGATAAGGGGAAGCAGTGTCTGGAGAGAGAGAGAGAGAGAGCATCTTGAAAGACATAACTTCCAGAAAGGTGTTGAGATAAGACAAATCTAGAATGGGGCTCCATGGTTCCTCTTTTCTGGAGGTGAGGAATAGTCTTAAGTTGAAACCTTTGCCCTGGGGCAACCATCAGGATGGATCTTAAATCACAGGAGGAACTGTTTCTATTTTTTCCCTGGGAGAACAATTCATGGACCAAGAGGATAATGAGCTGAGATTGATCTGAAGGAGGAAAGGGGATCCCTTTTGGAGATGGTAGCTTTTTCCAAGCCATTGTTAATCAGAACCATTTGTCTGAATTAATGCATTCCCAGGCTGGGAGGGATAGACTGAGCTTTTGGGAAAGAGACATGTGTGGACCAAGGTAGGATGGAGGGAGGAAGCAGAGGATATTCAGTTAGAAGTAGGTTTCTCTGGAAAGGAGATTTTCCCAGGCTTGGAATCCAACTGACGTTTCCCTTGAAATCCATTCTTTCTGAGTTTTTTACCTTTTGGAGGGGTTTGTGTTCTCTATGAACAAAAGTAGAGGGTTTTGAATGATATTTTTTTCTTGTATAATTTCTCCAAGTCTTTTGGGTGTCTAATACCATGACGGGAATGGACCCCATTCATAAGTCTAAGTATGATTAAAGTTCATGAAATTAGTATTGTTTCAATCTTTGATGTTAGCCAGAAGTTCTTTTCGCAGCACCTGCAATGTGCCCAGTAATGACTCCTGCTGCAATTCTTACAGAGTTACATGTATCAATAACATATCTAAGTATGATTGTAAATTCTATTTTATAAGACCCATTGCTCCTACTACTTTTGGAAATGTTTGGGTATCCTTCTTCTACACTGCCCTCATTTCTGCCTGAAAATCCTGGTATTTTATGACTTTGTATCTCTCTGTATGTAAGACACTATAGACACTGAGTGTAGCAATTTCAATGATCAATGCTGCTTTTGTCTTCTTTTCACAGACTGCATATCTGGCTTTCTCACATCTATTTTTTTGAACTGTTGGTAATGGGTGATCCCATGTATTAATAAGCATCATTTTCTATAATGCTTTGTCACTCTTATTTCCAGTGTGTTTCAACTGCTTCAGTATTATCATGCTTGCACTATCCCTAATACAACAGCCATGCCACATTATTGTGTCTTTCAGTATACAGTCCTTCTGCCATTAGTGTATCACAACCAGCAACAAGATGTGTGAGTGTTTCTAATTCTGTTTTACAAAACCTGTATGTGTCTGTTTCTCCCAAATTTTCAATGGACTTTGTAAACCAATGTGTATGTAGTCCACTAACGGGCTGCCAATATTAGCCTTTCATCTTTTGGTTTAAATTCTTTTGTTTTTTTGGCACACTCAGTACTGCCTGATTTTTATTTACTTCTGGTTTGATTTCCATTCCTGCTTGACACAGATATGCTTCTGCTAAACTAAGCAGGGAAGTCATCTTAGACTTATTCTCCTCATGTTTTAAAACTTTCACTATATTTGGGTCTTGTGAGGTCAGCAGATATTTATGCAGTACCATGATTGCAGATCTATACATGTAATCAATTTTGAGGAGGCCATACCTCCCTCAGAACGGGGAATATATAGTCTTGGTATACACCGATTTTTATAAATCATTTGATGAGCATGAAGCATCCTTTTTGTTTTCCTGTCCAACCTATCCAACACCTTTCGGGGCCAGTCATTCCAAAATTGTAAGTTAGGACAGGAAGAGCAAATTGGTTTATAGCTTAGACTTTGCTAGATGTCAGTGCTATTTTCAGTATTAATTTTAATCTTCTAAAATATTCCTTAGTAAGTTTCATTCACATCTGCTTATGTTTTATTGTTGACCCTTCATCAATTCACAAATATTTATACACTTCCTCTTGCTCAAGTTCTTTTATATCACATTCCTGTCACAAACTGATGTTTTCTTGGTGCTGCAGCTTTTCTGCTTTAAAGGTTGCTTTTGTACATTTATCAAGACCAATTGACATTATATCATCTGAAAAAGTTTTGACCACTTGCAGTTGTGCTTTCACTTCCTCATCTGATGAACTATACAGTTTTAAATCATCTACAAAAGAAGATGAGAAGTCTTTACACTTTGTTGTTTTCTGGGAGTGAAATTGTAGCCATGATGTCATCTGTTAAGTAGACAGCTTTATGGGATAAGGGCAAGACAAAAGAGCAGGCATGACAGAAAGTCACCCTGGAATATCCCCTTTTGAATTTTTATCCCTGGAATAATAATTTTTCCTTTATCATGTTTTAACTGCAAAGTGATTTGCCACTGTTTCGTGGTTGCTCTAATGTAATCAATCAGTGTATGGTGTATCTTATACATTTTAAGAACTCTTTTATCCATGAATGTAGGATACTGTCAAATACTTTTCTGTAGTCTATCCATGCCATACTTAGATTCTTCCCCTTTTTACAGTTTTCCATTATGGCTTTAGTTAACAACAAATGATCCTTTGTTCAGTATAACTTTCTTTTATTACCCTTTTGTTCTATTGACATGTTTGTGTTTTCTTCTAAATGACTATAAACTCTGTCAGCATCAATTTCATTGTACAGTTTATATGCTGTCAAAAGGCAAGTTATTGGTCTGTAGTTTTTAGGATAGCTTGCAGGTTCATTTTTAAGGAGGAGTATTCTTTTTCCTGTTAACCAGGTTGGTGCCTGTTCTGGGTGTGCATTTAAGTAGTTCTCACTTGGGGCTAAATATGTTAATACTTTTATCCAGACATTAGCAACTGCATATGGAACTGGGCCTTTCCGATTAAAGGCTTTTCTTAACGTTGTTTCTATCTCTCTGACCATTACTTCATCCCATTTCATATCCTGTACGTTTGAATTTCTTATTCTTTCTTTTACTTCTCTCCATTTAGCATCATTGTTATGTTCTACAAAATGTGTCGATTTCTTCTTTTCTTGGTGGTGTTTCAGTTTCTTTGCCTTGTTTCCCAATTCTCTAAAACATTTTTAGGTTATCCATAAATTGCTTATTTTGTAGTTTTCCTTTATATTTATCTACATATCTTCTAGGTTTTTCTGTCTGTGCTGATACTTTTAGTTTATTATTTGTGATGCTGCATGATATATCTTGATCTGTTCTGATACTGCCCATTGCTTTTATCACGTCTATCTTTCCGAGTATTTTTATTAATCTGTTCCCTCTTCTATACTCTTGTAACCGTGACACTTCTTGTCTTAATTGCTTTATAGTTTACACTCTGATACTTCCATGATGGCATTCCATTTCTTCCATTCTTTTCCCTTAATACCCTGTGTACTTGTGGTAAGACTATCTGTTATTAATTTAGCTGAACAGTAATATAGCCTATTTACTTCTGTTATACTGCATGATTCTCTCTAGACAGTCCTAATTACTGTGTTCATTTGTGTTATCAAACTTCGAGCTTTTTGAGTTGTATTGACCTTCTGTAGACTATTTTGTCCATTGATCGTAATGTCTGTCCATCTCTATTAAATCAAGCAACTCTTCTCTTAGATTATTTTCTTCTAAACTGAGGGTACATTCTTTGTTCTCCAGTTCCTGCGGGCATGCTATAGAAAGTTTTTCAGCATCTTCCTGTGCCACATTCTCTTCAGTTTCATCTTGTGTCATCCGTTGCTCTTTCATATGAGAACTCAATGGCCTATCACTCCACAACATTGACTGCGTCAGGGTTGTCACAGTTTCCAGTTACTTTCATTGCTGTCCAACTCCAAATGAATGCTTGTACTGGTTTCCTGTGGAAGGCTCCAAAGTATCTTCATATGGCAACTTTTCAGATGCTTCCTGCTCCATTGGTTTCTTCTTAGTTTGAATGTCAATTACTCTGTCCTGCTGTGATGTTATCTGAGTTGAAATTTCTACACTAAATCCTTCACTTTGCAGGAAATCCATAACCTCAGTTTCTATTTTTTAACTTCTCCATTAATAATCCTCCTATTTACTTTTCCTCTTTGTTTTCTTATTTCTTGTATTGTAACATTTTCCATGTCTGGATGCCTTTGGCTGAGTTTGTCTTCAAATATTTTTGATGCTTCCCTTTTGCATTGATTAGTTTTGCTTTCTCCTTTGCATAAATATTGCACCATATTAAATCTCCATGACCGTATTTCTTCTTCCAATGTCTCCTGCTTCTCTTCCTTCTCTTTACTTTGGGAATTCGTTGTTCCATCATGCTGTGATATAACCTGTACTAGACTTTCTACACTAAATCCTTCACTTCACAAGTATTCCATAACTTCAGCTTCTATTTTTTTAACTTCTACTTTACTAATCTGTTCTGTATTCCCTCTTTGTAATCTTATTTTTTTATTGTGAGATTTTTCATAGCTGGATGACTTTGCTTGTATTTCTCTATGAATATATTTGGAGCATAGTTCTTTTGGTATATAAGGAATGATGTAAGAAAAATCTGCTTCAGATCTTGCATGACTTTGCCTTTTTCCTGGAGTGTTTTAAAAAGTTCAACAGCAGTAGAGCCAAAAAGGAGGTCCCTATGAAGAGGACAGTCCAAAAGTTTGGCCTTAACATCCTCTGGTAAGGACTGAAGACAAAGGCAAGCAAACCCATGCATGGCTGAATCAGTAACCACAGCATTAGAGGAAGCTTCAAAGCTGCATTTAATGGAATGCCTGGCTACTTGGGTGGCATTATAGTATAGAGACAAGCTGGGATTTATGTTCAGACTCCTCAGATTTAGCCATGGACTTAATCAGGTTTCCTAAAACAGATAACAGAAATTTAGTCATTTGTGTTAGTTAATGGCTCTAAATACCAAGGTGGCAGAAGTGTAGACTTTTTTGCCATACCAGTCCATGGCCCTGCTGTCCCTGTCAGATGGCAGCATGCTGGGAGTGGGGATGAACTTGACAGGTTTATCTGTAGTTAGGGAGAAATATGAATGGTCTGCTACTAGATTTTTGTATAGGAATTTTAGTTGTCAGGCACCTTGTAGAATCCATTTGGTTTCTCAGGAGCAGGTGGCTGTGAATTTGGATTAGAGGACGTGGAGGAAAAAGTATCCAAAAAGACTTCTAGAATTTGGAGTACAACTGGCGGCTTGGGGCCCTACTTCCAGTAATTGATAGTATCTTTTCTATATATCTGAGACTTGTTTAGTGTCCCACTCAAAGTGTTGCATCATCCCGGAGATGGTTTCCCCAAAGGAAATTTCTTCCAATGAGAAATCTACTGATAATGTGTCTTCATCATTAGAGGTCAGTTGCCCCGGAGAAAAAATTTGGGAGGAAGAGACCAGTGAGTTCTCATCTGAGTCAGATTCCTCTTCTTCCTCTGAGGAGGAATCATGTTGTCTTTTAAAGATGGAGAGACAAGGGAAAATAGGAAGGAAGGAAGCTTCAATGAAAAGATGGCTTTATATAAGTCTTGAGAAAAATCTAGCTCTTCATTATCATGGGACCTCTGCTGAGGAGAGGCACATTTAGTTTCTTGCTTCTTCTTTGATGGGATACCCACACTAACAAAACACAATGATGTGGAGCCTTGTCAGACCTTGATAAGGGAGATGGGTATCTCTTCTCTAACTAAGACCCTCTGAAATAATCATCCCTGGTGCTCCCTTCTGTCAGGGACAGGTAGGGGTTAATTTTCTCATCAGATGTATGAATGAGATGCCATACCAGCCTCAGCTGGAGTCATGGTAGAGGGCTTCTCAGTCGAACTCAGACATAAGGTATATTCTTGTTTTATCTCAGCAGATATGTCTGAATCAGACTGTGCAGCCAAATAATTCATTTTCAGCTTTTTAACTTTTTGGGGGGTTGTGTGGGACTTCCAAGACAGAGTGGTGCTCTTGAGGTGTTGAGTTTCTAAACAGATATCAGGAGAAGTAAACCTACTTTTGAGACTCTTAGGGACAAATGATTGGCAAAATTTACAGTTATAATAATCATGTTCAGAACCTAAGCAAAACAAACACTGACAGTACAGGTCTTTATATAGAATCTGACTTCCACAGTTGTGCTTCCTTCTCTGAGCTGACATGAATAAATCTTAAAGATAACATGAAGAAGAAGAAGGTTCCCAATGGGGCACTTATCTGACCAAGCCTTGGCAGTGACAGAGGCAATATAACATTGTATTCAGACTAAAGATAGCAAAGCTTTTGTGTTCAGACTGGTGGTAAGACAGTCTGAGGATACCATATTCATATGACCACTTATGAACCTTTATGCCCATGGAATGAGGTCATACTTTGGATGTAAGGAGCTTTATGACACCCCAGCACTGGCCCAGTAATTAAGGAGCCTCAATCCTCACCACTAGCATCAGTGGAGGATGTGCATTGGGAGGATGACAAGTACACACACAGTAAAGTACAATTTGCCTTAAGAGCAAACAGAGACCACTGTCAATCTGGGGCTGGTTTCTCCCTCTTTATCCAGATCCCCAATAAGAATCCCCACTGGCACAGCTATAGGGTTGAGAATTCAGCTGAGTGGCCAAGCCAAGACCTCCAGCACCCTCTGTCCAACCAGTGCTTTGTGTCCCTGCCCAAGTAGCTGACACACACACACACACACACACACACACACACACACACACACACACACACACACACACACACACACACACACACACTTTGAGGTTTGATTTTTACACACACACACACCTGGGAAAGGCTGGCATATGTTTACTAGCTATTCCCCCTATTTGCCCAGACTATAAGGTAGTTATTACTGCCACAATCTACATTCTTATCAGCTACTTTAAGGCCCTTAACAAAGGTGTCTAATCTTACTGTGAAATGTTACTATCAGTATAAATGGTAGTTTGACCAAGAACAAGACTATTAGGAGTGGCCCGCAGTGTCGCCAAATAAATATGCAAGTACTTTCAGAACTTAAATATGTCTCACAAATATCAGCCACAATGATAGGTTTAAATATTGTATATTTAATAATAAATAATAAAAGAACAAGAAAATACTTAGTAAATAATCAGTTATAGCAGAGTTCAAAATCACAGGAAATACTTAAAACAACATTGCAGGACAGTCTTGAATAAATAAAGAAAACATCTAAGTTATACTGTACTGTATTCCTGACTGTATCTAAGAGAAATTACTATACCCTAGTTAGCTTACTTACATATCAAGCAGACAGATGTGGTGAGTGGATCTTCTTGTCAAGTCAAAGACAAAATAAAAAATGCCCGTCTCTCTCTCGCTCTATCTCAGAGAGTTCTTAAATTAATATTCCAAATATTACTGCTGGGATAGCTTGCAAAATGACATTACTTTGTGTCATCTGACGCTATTCCAGGATGAAAACCCCCACTAATGCAATTGGTAGCATTTAGCATTTACCTGCAAAAACACATAAAACAAGGGCCCTTCTTAGCTCTAAGGCAGATCCTGGAAGTCATAAAACAATAAACACTTCCAAGATGATACAAAAAACTTTTAGTTTTAGACATTGTGTCTGTTAGTGCACTGAAACTGAAAATAACATCTTTTGTTTATGGCCCAGCTACAAAGTAACTTAATTTCAGTTATTCTTCTGAAGTTTTGCAAGTTAATCTCCTGTGTTCCCATCTCCCTTGTTAAAATATATACACCTAAACAGTTGCAATAGTGCGTATACATTTTTGCTCAGTACTTTACAAAATATCTCTTCGGCATACATCTGTACAATATGACATACATTTAAAATACATTTGTAACACAAGCATTTTTCATGAAGCATGTTGACATTCTCAAATGACACACAACCACTTACAAAATTTCAGATAGCTGGACTGGCAGTATCTCCTTCTGTCACACTTTTATATAAATCATATTAATATTCACAAATAACATTATTTACAAAATTCCAGCTAGCTGGGCTGGTAGTATCTCCTTTCAAGACAAGCATCATGAAGTTTTTTTTGGCTTTAGTATCATAACCAAACATCAGGTTGCCCTCAGAATGATAACCCACAGCTACGGGAAACCTGCAACAGTGATCTACAGAAGGACATCAGAAAGCAAACTATCAGCAAATTGAGTAAAGTGCACTGACGTCCCAAAAGTCAGTGCATTTAACCAATCACCTCACCTGTCAAGTGCTGGAATGCTGGCAAAGGAGGCCCATGGTACATTTACATTTTATTTTATCTCTTTATGTAATGAAATACATTTCTTTACTTAAATAAATAAAGAAAGAGAAACTGAAAACAGATTGGGGACTGGCAACATATAGCTCGGGGGGGGGGGGCTGTCAGTGATTTGTAGACCACACTTTGAGTAGCATAGGTCTAAGACATTACTATTTTGAAAATAATAACATGGTGATAAAGCATTATTTCCTTACTTCCAATCATGCTTCTTCCTTTTTCAATCCCATGATATTAGTGCACCTGCTTATTTTTAATTCTAGAAGGCACTATGAATTGTGACAAATGGACATTACTAACAAATTACTACCATTCAACTCTGGTGCCTGAGACACAAACTGCTGCAGGTTTACTGAGAAATGTCTTCTTTTTTCTTTTTCCTTCTATCTTGCTTCAGCTGTAGTAGATGATAAAGAGAAAGAGAGAGAGACAAAGATATGTCCACAAGGAAAAGTACATACCAAAGACTAAGCAATAATGATGGCAGCATCTGTGTCTGTGCCTTTTCACACACACACACACACACACACACACACACACACACACACACACACACATATTAGCCTGTTTATATTCATTACACATATGGACCATTGCATAATGTGATGCAGCTAATCTACTGTGTCACTGGGAAAGTCTACTTTGTTTTGTTAAATGTTGACTTCTGTGCCTATGAAATCCAATACCACTTAATATCAGTGTCTCCCTTTTGAATGCTGTTCAGCTAAGAGTAACCAGTTGTGACTACATAACTGTAAAAGAAGCCAAGGCACTTTTGACTTGTAATGATGTTAGCTGCACTGTTGAACAAGCTCAGCAAGATTAACAAACTGCAACAATGTCAGATACTGATCAGCCAAATGGAAGTTTACTAGTAAATATAAAGGCATGTATATAGTCATTTTAGAAAACTGGTAAACTTGAGTATTACTTCCGCAGAGCTGCCTTTGCAAGACATTTATTGTGTAGACTCTGAGAAGAAACTATTGATTAATCTGTTTAGTATTCCCATCTTAATATTTGTACACTAGGGTCTTTGGTTACTGTCCTTTTTATTTTTACAGCCCTATTTTTTCTGATTACCAAGCCCCACCCCCCATGTCTGACGTTCCAAAGTATGAGTACTGTTGAATGGTAAAATATTTCTGTGCAAGCAAAATGGTGCATAAATCATATGTTTCACTGGAGTAATAATAATAATATGGTTTCCAAACCTGACATTACAGCTTTGTCAGTTTAACTGTCAAAAATCTGTCTCACCCAAGCTGATACTTTGTATCTAATTCCAGTTTAAATCCTTTGTATTGGTAGATGCCCCTCCATTTATTACAATAGCCCCATGTACCCCCCCAGTGCTACTTGTTTTTGAATGAAAATCAACAACTTGAGCATCCATCTTCTGTGTTGCAACATTAAACTTTAAGGTAAACACTTCACAGGCTCTAGCACACATCCTTTAGCATAAATCAAACTTCAGGAAGTCAAGCTTCCGCTAAACGCAAACTTGGATATCTACAATTTTACTACTTGCATTGCTCTTTACAACCACAACATCCTGAGGAAGATAAGCCTGCTGTGTTACTGGTAGCAAGAGTTGTTGAATAATCTTAAAAGAAAAGCCCTGAGTGTGGTAGAAACTGGGGGATGCACTACGTCTGCTCACAACATCTGAGCTTGCTTCATAAAAACTTAGTCTCAAATGTTTGTAAATGACAGTTCAAGCTGCATGTAAATCACAGCTTGACGTTTACATGCCTGTAATCTATATACTGGAGTCTTCTACAAACAATGTGAAATAAAAAAGCCTCCTGTAGCCACCACAGGAGGACTTTCCCACTCCACATCTCCTTACTTTATTTTTCTCTCTTCAAGGCTGTTGCTCCTTGCAGAAGGAGAGATCACTCAAAAGGAATGTAATCCCTACCTTCCTACCTTACTCTTTTTGCAAGTTGTGCTCACCTCAGACTACCCAGAACTCATTAACGTCAGAACATAAAATCTTGCTCTACAAAGCAGTGTAACCTGAGCAAATGCCAGCTTGAGACAGCATAGCTAAGCACTTGCAGATTAAATATGAGTGATATCCTAGTGAATGTATGCCAGGAAGGAACAGTTAATGCTAAATGACGATCATGTCAATGAATATTCAGGTTCTAGGGAAAAATGTCCTCTCCATGTGCTAGTACTACAGAGAAAAATAGACAAAGTCAATACTGTAGATAAATGGAGAAATGAGACAATGAGTTAGAATACAGTATTACCAAGTTCTGTGTACTTAGGAAAGAAATAATTGGAAAGGAAGGTGACTGCCTGTGTGAGATAAAATAGATAGGTGTGTGTGTTATGTGAGAGAGGAGGGAGTGATGGAGATGGGATGATCATAGAACTTCTGATATCCAGGCATTCATGCGATAAAATCTAGCTGATTAATATATGCTAGTCTATGAATGCAGTGTTCAAGGAAAATTAGAAATAACAAAAATGAGCAACGGTACACAATCCCAAGTAGGCTGCTTTAATAAATAAGGAAAATTACTCATGTCAGGAAAGGCTTGGTGTAGGCTAGGAGAAAGGTATTACTTCTAAATGAAGAGTTTAACATGACTTTTTTTTCCCTTTTTCTGGTTACTTAATTCCCTTCCACTACCACCAATACACATAAATTCCTCATCCCACTTTTTTGAGAAATAAACTGTGGCTCACACTTGTATGGGAGTTATAGCACAGTTCTACTCTCGTTCCCTCCAGAGATAAAAAAAAGTTTCACTTCCTTCATTTTTTCTCCGATGTGGCTGTCTTTTTTCATTCAAGTGCCGATGATGGTGCAAGCAGACACTCTGTTTCTACACCAAGGGGCCAGATATCCTATATGGCCTTAGCTGAATTTACTGTTCATACTTTTAACATGGAAAAATAGAGGGCTATTCTTGTAATTAAGAAAAGAGGATTACGGCTAGTAGCTTGTTGTAAGCTTTGTTCTTTATTCCAAGGTTTCATTCCTTCACTTTCAAGGGACCTGCTGTATAACTCTGAAAGCAGTCCCTCAATCAGATATGATTCCTGAGTAACCCCTGAAAAGAGGGAGTTTTGGTTAATGAGTTTACCTAGGTAAAATAAATAAATAAATAAATAAATACATACATACATACATACATACATACATACGTACATACATACATAAAATAAACAAATATAGAGGATTCATGATTCTCAGTCTCCCTGCTGGCCTAGAACAGATGATTTATCTTACGAGGAAGACTGCACGTTAGACTTAGTCCGAGTCAACACAAAAGAGACTGAAGTTGATTGGGTATGTAAATTGTTAGGAAGGAATGGCACATTAGAACATGGCTCACAAGTTTAATATTGCACAGTGGTGAATTCCAAAAGATAGAAGGAATTTCTTAAGAGTATTTTGGAGGGTTGAAGGATGGAAAAAACAAGGATGGAAGAAACAAATCTCCTGGTGTACAATGTAATGAGAATATCTGGTATGCTTGAAGGGGAGCCATGAAATTATGAGAGGAGCAGAACATAATCCATGTATCATCTAGAAAAGAAGAAACATGACAATTCAGTAGCCAGAAAATGGTATAGAGTGGAAATAAATTAATAAGGAGGATATATAGTAAATTAGCTAAGTTATTAAGTAATGCCATAAACCTGAAATCACCTTGCTGTAAGAGTAGTAAGTCTCAATGATGGTGTAATAAACAAGCATTTTTTGAATCTGCTCATGCTTAAAACCCACTCATGCATCCATCCATCCATTTTTAAACCATTTGTCCTGATGACAGTCAAGCTGATAGCAATCTAAACAGGGTAGGACACAGTTTTCTATGCCCAGCAATGATTTCCAGTTCATCCCATGGGATCATTATGCATTCCCAGACTATATGAGAGATATATCCCCTGCAATGTGTCTTGTGTCTACCTCATGACATCATCTTAGTGGACTGTGTCTGATATACTTCTAGTGGGAAGCATGAAGAAGGCACTGGGAGGCAACATAATGGTTAAGGTATTTACCTCATAGACACAAGGTACAGGGTTTCATTCTCACTTTGAAATGCTACTAGCACAACTGATAGCTTACTTGCTCTTGATGTAGAAGGCTGTGGACTCTAGTCCCACATCTTGTAGATGGATTGCTGATACCGTGGCACACTTTAAGGGAGAGATGGGGTACTGCACTCCTGAATGTGTTCACCTTTGAAGGCTTTACTGGAAAAGCTCACTCAGATTCTGCCACAGATTGCTGTGAAGGAAGGGTTAGTTTGTTTTTGCTTTCTTGTATTTTGTATTGCTTCTTTGCCTTTTTCTATTTTGTATATTGTAGTTTATTTTCTTTACAAACTAAAAACCACAAAAACGAGCGCCAGCAGCCAAATCCAAAGCAAACGGAGTTTAATAGATAACGTAAGCACCAAAATATTTTTATATTTTAAGGTTTTCCTTATTTTGTGCATATGGGTGTGTGTGTGTGTGTGTGTGTGTGTGTGTGTGTGTGTGTGTGTGTGTGTGTGTGTGTGTGTGTGTGTGTGTGTGTGTGTTTGTTTGTGTGTGTGTGTGTGTGTGTGTGTGTGTGGGGGTGAGTGTTTTTACATATATATATATATATATATATATATATATATATATATTTATATTTATATCTTTATTTTAAGAATGAATTACGAGTGTCCTAGTATGTAGACGCCCACAATTTCACATGCATTCACATGCACACAATATTTTATGGCAAAGATGAGGAACAGAGTGTGGCAATATTTACTTATTTACTTATTGTGGTAGTTAAGTTATATTTATATGCTCGTCATTGATTTAATGTAATTAACTAAAATTGTTTGATTATTTAATTGATTTTAAATTGTATAAATGTGATTGCAAGCTGTTTTAAAATTTGTCTGAGGAAGGAGAGACACTGGGCTCTCCGAAAGCGTTTTGGTGCTTATGTTATCTATTAAACTCCGTTTGCTTTGGATTTGGCTGCTGGTGCTCATTTTTGTGGTTTTTAGTCTGTGAAGGTGTTTATCTGTTCTTTGGTCGTGAAGTTTATTTTCTTTACACAATGTTTTACTTGCATTTTCCATTTTTTTGCATATTTAAAGTAGGAAAGGGACCACAGCCATGTCTGTTAGTCACGCAGAAATTAAATTTTCCCCCATCCTTCTGCTGTTGTTTTTAAACTCAATTGCCTTTCTAGTTACCTGCGCCTTGTGTTAATTTGACAACATATTTCCTTCCTCCTCCTCTTTCACTGGCTATTATGAGTAAGCATAAAATTATCATTTTGTGAAATCACTCCCCTTCAGCTATTCAGGCTTATTGTCCATCCCACTGTATTCCATAGAACCATAATACTAAGAGCCCACCTCCTTCCAATCTATCTTGCTCTCTTATTAGTGGCTCCCCACTTAGATAGCTAAAGTTTAAGTTACTCCCTCCTTCATATATAACTGCTTACTGCATAATGAAACTCTTAGGATATTTACCTATTTTTTCCACCTTACATTTAAAACCTGCAATGTCTCCGCCAAGAACAGAGGTGCTGGAAGCTGTTGAAGGCGCAGGGGGCAGCATCTTTGGGTGAGAGAAATACTTGGTGACCTAAAAAGGGAAATTTAAAAAAAAAAACTATTTACTACTTTTACATAGGTTCACTTGGAGGACATTTTAAGCTTAACAAATGTCCTTTTTGGTCCTTGAATTAACATTTCCTGACTAGTCTTACCCATCTCATGGCTGATAATTGTATATTAGCCCTAGTGAGAACAGCTGTGATCATACCAGAGATAATTTGAGGGGACCATGTAAGGGATGCAGCATTTAGGAACTTCCTCTATCCATTAGTGGCACACGCGGCAATCCTGGGGTGCATTTA